>NC_138148.1:18477300-18522300 GCF_964199315.1 Orbicella franksi | reverse complement strand
TATTTTTCAGCATTATGTTCTTCTCCAGGTTTTGGAAAATGGATGAAACGCAGTCTCTCGTGTTTGATATATTATTTTATATTCAATACAAAAACGTGATCTTGTACTTTGCTGAGAATATTCTAACTAAAGACAGCGGCAATGGACTATTTTCCATTTAGTTCATGCAGATAAGCCGTGTGATCTTCGCGGCTTATGGTTTGAGACAGCCACTCCTTAATTAGGCTGCTTAAAAAGAACATTTTGACTGATGACCCATATGTCCTACAACCGGGGTCCGCGAATAATGATAAGAAACAAAATTATGTGAGTCTTACTGTTATCTGAAACAGAATTGTTCTAACTTTGTTAAAAGCGACGAACTTACTAAAAGTTTACGGTGCGGCAAATTGTTTCGTAAATCAAAACTGATACTTTGCTTGCGATTGTCGCGAACGACTTGAAAGGTGTCATCAGATATGAAAACATCTTTCAAGACCCTACGACAGTAGTAGTCACACGATGTTACATGATAACAGTTGTACAGAGGTTCTCTAGGAGGCAAGAGCTGCAGAAGTCGCATGCTACAAAATTGTTCAGTATCGTGCAAATCAGTCCTAACTTGGAGAACGCTCTCACTAGGTCCTCTTTTTCTTTTGCAATTTATTTACGACAGGAGGAACTCGCACCGGACCAAGATCCTGACTTCGACACCACCATTGCGGGTCCCTGGATGGGCCAGTGGGAAATAGTTCATCACAACAGGCATACAGCCCAGTACAAGAACCCAGGAGGTGGAGAAACGTGGAGCAATTATCAATCGAAATGGACCAAAGCATAACGTGACCGGAAGTGAGCTGAACTCTATGACACATTTATCATTGGCTTACTGCTCAATTCATTAACAATTCATCAAGCTTAGAGAAAATTTGAAAGGAAATCATGAACGTGGCGGCTTTTGGATTATTATCTGATCTTAACAAGCATATATTTTGACGATGTTGTTTCTCCGTTTTCTACTTAGTTTTAATTAATTTCGATCGAAAAGACTGATATATCAAACACTCGAGACCTTGTTTGACCACATTGCCGAACGCCTTGAAATTCGTCAAAAGCCACGTTACGCATAGTATTTTCAACTCCCTACTTAGTGTTTGGAAATGTGTTCAAATACCATATTTGAACACATTTCCAATTCGTATTTGATGTATTAAACAAAAATTTTAACTCTTAAAATCAATGACAGTCCGAGTATGGATAAAATAGACACGGATATTTCCTTTACACAACTCGTAACGACAGTGAAGACTAAGGTAGTGTAGTAAGTTGCAAAATATTTTTTTCCTGACTAAGAAAAGATTATTATTTACGTCTAGCAGGAAAGAGACATGCGCATAAACCTGCTCATAATTGGCTCAATGCCTGTCAATCAATGTCAGAGAATAAATAGTAGTAGTAAGTATAATATATCACATTTAAGCCCATATGGACGGGTGATGGCTTGTTAAATCAAACCAGTCTGGCTGAGGCATAACAAATTGAAATTGACCACTGCAGAACTTTTAAAACTTTTGACGCAATCATTTTCATTTCAAGCCATGAAGCGTTTCACTGACGTCAAATCCAATCTAATCATGAACTTAACCCTGTCAACCTTGGTGCATCTTCCACCCTGCTGCCCGTTTTTGAGGAGAGGGGGCAAATCTCTGTGAAAGTTAAGAAATTGTAGTGGAGATAACCCGAATTGAGCTGTCTCTTTCGACCATTGACATACTTTTCCAGCGTTCAGCCTTATCCTTTTACATAAGTTATCAGGATGGATTCGTGATTTCTGGTTCATTGGTCATTGGGAAAAGTTCAGAAGACTCACTTGGAATTTTTTCCCAGGAGCACTGTTAGTAGTGTAACGAAATCACTTTTCTACAAAGATATAGCTATCATTGCAATGAAACAGACCAACCTCGTTCCCAGGGTCTCTCATCTTACCGCCCCCTGGAGCGAGCGAAGAGAGGGCGGCAAGACAAGAGACCCTGGGAACGAGGTTGGAACTAGACAACTGAATAGATCCTTTTCATAAATGGCTGCCAATTTAAAATTCTTTTGTATGCGTTTAAATTAGCCTTACTAACCTCGTTTCAGAGTAAAACTTTTTGAGTAATTACCAACCTCAAAATGAGGTTAGTAAGGCTAATTTTAACACTTACAAAAGAATTTATAATTAGCCGCCATTTATGAAAGTGGTCTATTCTTACAGATTGCAGTGCGTCCGTGTTGTGACGAAGTAGGCGAACCCTATAGGGCGCTTTGCATTTGATGAATTCTGATGTGAATTTCCGGAAATTTCCAGTGACGAATGCAGCCTCATTTCGCGGAAAAAGGGACAGCAACTGCAATTGGCAATTTCGTACGAGGACCTACTATTCCATTTGACATCCCTTCCGGAATTTCCGAAATTTTCGTTTAAATGGTTCGCTTTCGGAAAATTCAATGATTTCCGGAACTTTTCCCAGGAATTTTCGTACCATTTGTTCTCGTTTCGAAATTTTCGGAATTTTTGGTTGATTGGAAAGTGCGCCAATTTTACCAACAACATATTTTACTTAGGAGTGTTATTCTACCAGGGCGAGAGTGAAACCTTACAACCTTACAACTGTTCACTCGTAAAAAATATCATTTCACTTTCGGTATCTACGGCTAGCTCACTAAATACATTGGCAGTAAATATTCCTTGAAATTCATAACTGAAGACGAGCAGGTCGGGTTTCTCAACGGGCATTCGCATGCATGAATGACCCCGAGAGCAAGCAAATCTACACGCAAACAAATTATTTTTGCACGTATTCGTCTTGGGGCTACGGACTGAACAAGACTTCAACGTCTTATAAACCTTATAATTTTGTAAGGTAATAAGTTATAAGTTTTATAGAATTAAGTATTGTTCAGTCCGTAGCCCCAAGAAAAATACGTGCAGAAATAATTTGTTTGCGTATAGATTGGCTTGCTCTCGGGGTCATTCATGCATGCGAATGGCCGTTGAATTGAAAAACCCGACAAACGTTTTCATTTATGTATTTCAAGGATGTAGTTAGTGAGCTAGCCGTACATACCGCAAGTAGAATGATAATTTTTACGAGTGGACCGCTGCAGGGTTTCACTTTCAGGTAGGCAAGGAGGCGGAGATGATTGACGTCCACCAAAACTTAGGTTTTGTCTCGACTTTTCTGCGCTGAAGGTCGCGTGTGATTGATAACCGCTGTAATTTAACTACTTTGTTGAACGTTCTCAGCTATCACAAGCCCTTCTTTTTCGGCTCTCTTTCTCTGACCCCAAGCATCGAAATACCGATCTATGGGTTATCCTGTGTGTTATCTAAGGTAATTTTAGTGATTTGAGATTGTTATGTAACCAATCCAATGTCGATCGGTGAAAGCATTGGTCATTAATATTCAGTAGGCGGAGCGTTTCACCCGATTTCACTGCAGTGGATTGTTGAAGCCTCTTGTCGTTGGAATTTTTTTTTGACATGTCAGGCCAACTATCACTTTTAAACCTTATCTCTGAAGCTGTCATCAATTTAATGCTATTCTTGGTACCGCCTATAAAATCATGTGACCTAACCGCAAAATGAAGTACGTGGTATGTTTATTGCTTCACTGGCAGTTTCGGTTTCTATCTAGTCTAACATTGAAGATTTCACATCTGCTCAGGTACTTGGTGTAGAAGAAGGGGGCAGAGGCAGCGATCACTTGGTGCCGATTTCGGAAGAAGGTAGAAAAACGATTTACATGACAAAGTTGTGACGCCTTCACTTGCCCATGAGTATCTCAATGGACTGCCGGTATCATGGTCGTCTCTTTGTCCGTACGTTAGACCAAGACATCCGATGGACAAATCTACTTGTTTGAAGTGAAACTAATGCGGTTTTTCACTTATTGTAGATTTTGCCGCAAAGAGCAGAGTGCGAGACAAGTAAAACTAGCAAAATCGACCAGTGCCGAGATCAGTAAGTGATCAAGTAAGTGAAAACTTCGTTTTTGCTCAACTCGTTTGATTCCTATAGGATGAACATCTTAAAATAGCTTCCTCTGGTGGCAACAGGTAATTCTTGAGAATTTTTCACTTGTTGAGTGCGTTCGCTTAGCTACAGCTGAGATTACTTTGTCACTTATCGAGTTCTGCCGCACAGCTACAAAACGATTGTCGTGCTGTGCGCTCTTCCAACAAAAGAATAGAGAAAAGAGTGGATGGTATTTACACAAAAAATATAAATATTTGCGGAAGTAGCCGAGGAAGTGCAAAACGAATATCTGAAGACGAAAATGATCGCGAAACTGACGGAAAGGCAACGGTTTAGCAAGTGAAGTGAATAGCAAGTGAATTCTCTATTCAACAACTAATTTTTGTTATTATTCCAGTCACAGCTGAGTTATATTCATATTTTCTTTACATCAATGCATAATAAAAACAATTGTGGAATACGGTTTTTCGTGATCCAGAACAATCAAGAGCGTACAGAAGTGTGTATGTGTTAACATTTAACTCGCCCTTGATTAGTTATTCGATCTGGATATCACAAAAAATTCCGTTAAATAATAAGTCCAAGTTGATTCAATATCAGACACTATACCGTCACATGTAAATGGTGTTATAGACTAATAAGTTACCTGGAGTCTTAAAACAGAAAAATACCTTACAAAAGCGTCTCACACGGTGGCTTTCCTAGACTGTACGGTTCACATATATATTTGCACAATTCCGTCGATTGTGGCCACAACTCTGTGCCAAATGACATTCACATTTAGCCTCGCTATTTGCTTCCAAATTTGGTAGACTGCTACAGATACTGAGAAACCACTCTGTGTCTAGAAGAATCTAGAATCAGTTTTTCCGTTTATATCAGAGGTTTCTTTGCAACATTAAGTGCTTTACAGCAAAGAGAGCATCCCGTTGATTGCAATTAAATCTAACATTTATGACTAGAATAGGATAACTCTCGAAAAATGATGAAGAAATTTAAGCTGTGTTCGGAATGCCTTTTTTATTTTCTATAGGTCAGGATATACAAGGTACAATATACTAATGAACAAATATCAAGGGAGACGCTTGTTTTGTTTACAATCAAGCTTAAAGAAGAGAACATTTCGGTGTTGGTTTATCCGTACTCTAAAGGCCAACGATAACATTTTTTTTTTAAGAAAACGGCTTACCGCTAAATGGAGCTAAAAAAATCTTAAGTTAAATCTGCTTAAAGTTTAAAAAGGTCGAGTTAACAGTGCTCAAACACACCTCAACATCTTAATAGACCTTTTTACAGTTTCTGACGTCGTTTTGTTTGGGGGGGCAAACACGGCAAAAACACAGTAAATGTATGGGGAAAAGGCGAATCTGATGTCTAGCTAATTCTGAAGTATGTATGAATTAAAAAATAAAGATACTAAGTGATCGCATTTGAGGGAAATAACCTCGCTAGAAAAGCCACGATTAGGGAGTTTTCATTTTTCCTTACATTTGTATCTGGTCGTCCGTAAACCGAGAAATGCATTTGCATGAAAAATTAAAAGTGCAATTCCTCGTCTCACAGCAAATCTACGCTCTTCAAATTTGACCAAAAAACCTGCTGGGTATCTTTTCCTTGTATCTCATTTGGTATTTAAAAATACCGAGGAAGTCAATCACTCTCAACTTATTGGGTATCAAACGTTTAACTTTTCCCATACATTTACTGCAATTTTTGCTGTGTTTGCCCCCCAAGCAAGATGGCGTCAGAAACCGTGAAAAGGTCTATTTCTGACCTGACTTTTTTTATCGCCATATTTAATCTGAATTGCATTGAAATGGCTGAGGACGGTCGAGACGTCACTCGCTTTTACTCGTCGTTCATATTCTGAATTTTAATCGCTTCTGTTAAATTTGTCTCCACATGTTTTCGTCCCATCGCTTTGTTTTGTTACAAATCACAATATTTGATATCTGTAAACTTCTAGAACCATGTTTCAAGGGACTGAATGTTCGCCATCCTTTGTAGTGATCAATATTGACAGTACCAATCTTTATCGACATAGCCGAAAACAACATTGCCGATTGTGAGCTAGTTTAACTGAGTCATAAGTTTAAGATCGTTTAATTTTCGTACCTCCTTTGCAATATCTAGACATATCCAGGTCCAAAGACCTGGAATTCCCTTCCTGTTTCAATCACTTCGTTGTCAAGTTTTCCCAATTTTAAGAAAAAACTGCTAGAGTTTTTAGTAAAATAATTACTGAACTGGCAAAGCGGCACACTGTTGCACTATTTATGTAACCGTATTGTTACGTACGAGGTGGTCTCAACTAAAAGCCTGATAGTTTCTAGACTTTACCTCGCCTCACATTAAAACATTTATAAATACTGTACTTTAAATAAAAAGGCAAATAACAGAATGAATGAATGAATGAATGAATGAATGAATGAATGAATGAATGAATGAATGAATGAGTGAATGAATTATTTTATGAGCCATTTTGTGCCGACTGATTAACGGATGAAACTCAGTAGATTTCTGGGTACTCCTAGTTGTTAATAATACTTTCCCAAGTAAATGGTCGGACGATAAATCTTTATCAATGTTAGCAATAAAGTAATATTGTTCGTCTAACGATTTGGTTACTTGTGAAGTTTAGGAAATGATGGATTATGGGAGGGGAAGATATTTAGGTTAGCATATTTTATTTTCACGGAGAATGAATTTGATCAATAGAAATTATTTTCTCGATATGATTTGGTCTTTATAGCTGAAAATCAATCGTTTCCTTTGCGGAGTGAGTACTTGGACAGTTGGGGAAGGAGCTTATTAACCGGGCTAAGCACGTAACATTAGGTGATAAAAGGGAACAACGTTTCAGAGTCATCACGGCACCATTATCAAGTTCGAAATGATTGAAATAAACTATCAGAAATAGTTCGCTGAGGGTTAACGAAATGAATAAATCTATAGATTTAGCCAAGCCTAAAAGGGGAGCTCCTGATTACAATGAGTTAACCATGAAGCATTTGTTTTTCTTGGGCCACAAACGCAACACCTGATCGATTGTGAGCATGTAATTGTTCCACGTGTGGTTTCACTGTTTTTTTTTCCAGTTAAAAACTAACAAAAACGAGACTATCAAATTAAGCGTACGGAATTTTTGTAGAAGATTGTGGAAATAACGTACTCTTTTTTTTATGTTCTGTGGACACGAAGTCTATCAAAAGTACATAAGACGGGCCAGGGATTGATTCGCCCAGTAATTTTGCTTTTGTAAGTACCCTCTCCTGCTCCTCCAGGATAATAACTTGGCCTGAACCTGCGATCCAATCGAAACCCAGTAACTTCAAAAAACAAGTGAACTCGATGAGCGATAAACGTGAGCCAGCGATATGGTCACTTGATACTGGTCAGCGGATACCTTGTTTTGACAGGTGTCAATTGACCATAACATGGATGTCCAATATCAAAGATGTACACGATAAATCAGGACTGCATGCCTAGGTCGACCTATTAGCTGGAATATGGCCGCCATGTTGCGCGACGTCCTCGTCGTCGTCGTCGTCGTCGTCGTCGTCGTCGTCGTCGTCGTCGTCGTCGTCGTCGTCGTAGAGCGTACCCGTCCGCAATGCATGTCACTAACCATGTTGACCATGAAAAAAGATTTGCATGGTTTTCGTTTTCTATGCATGTAAGTTGTTCTGTTCCTATAGTTGTGGTGCTCTGCCTGGCGGCCCGGCGGAACTCTGCTAATATATAGATTTAGCCAAGCCTAAAAGTGGGTCGAGTTGTTCAAAGCCTGATTAAGCTAACCCAGGATAAGTGAGAATTTTGATTTAAGTTTTTTCTATTTTGAGTTGGCGGAGAGGTTTTCTGTTCATATTGTTCGGTCTTCTGAGTTTAAATAGTGAAAAACACTTATATACAAGAAAAATTTACACTTTGGTTAACTTTTAATCCTGGGTTAGCGTTCACCGGCTTAGTTCCGAACAACCCGGCCCTGATTAAAGTTAACCTGGTTTGAGCCCGCGATCCAATCGAAAAGCCGGTACTTCGTTTACTTTAAAAAAAAAAACACGTGACCTCGATGAGCTCAAAACTTGAGCCCGCAATACGGGCGTATGCGACGTCGTGGTCGTGGTCGTCGTCGTCGCCGTCGTCGTCGCCGTCGTCGTCGTGCGTACTTGCTCACGAGTAATACTGCTAGCCATTTTTATCATGGGAAAAGTGATTCACGGGTTTCTACAAATACGGGGCTCCGTCCTTTGCGGCCTGAAGGGCCGCACAGGGGACCCGATCACTATATCAGCAGTAAAAATAAATGTGCTGTTATTTACCTGTGTTCCTGTGTCTTTTTGAGTCGTTACTATGGGATTTGAATGAGGCGGAGGCGGTTTACATTTCCGAATATTATCTCGCCTGCCGCTTTGTAATTATGACGCTCCGATTACGTCTCAAGTTTCGATCAACGTCGCTAACTATTGAAACCTGAGATCTCTCCCCTCGATGAGAGTTAATAGTTAACGACGATAATGGAGTCTTGAGACGTAATTGGAGCGTCATAATTACAAAGTGGCAGACGAGATAATATTCGGAAATATACACCGCCTTCGCTTCATTCAAGTCCCTTCTAAACGACTCAAAAAGGCAGAGGAATACAGGTAAATAACAGCATATTTATTTTTACGTTTTAGAGAGACTACAGTAGCTTGGTCGTTCTGATTGATATGCGCGTTGTATGTCGAAGATCTCCAAAGGAAAAGCTCAATAATAAAGCAATGATTACTTACCAACACTAAAGCAAATTTGCGCCCCACCAATATGGCTGTCTTGACTGCGCCGTGGACGTGATGGCGTGTGATCGAGCTAAAAACCGCCTATTGTATAAACCAGCAGTATGTAGTTTATAAATTACAATGCAACTTGTGCGATGCAAGCTATGTAGGCTTTACAATTAAGTCTCGATATAGAGCGGTTTTCAATTGGGTGTCGTAAAACTAAAACCAAACTAATTACTTAACCAATTAGACTACTCATCCAATCTTAAACCGTAATAAAACCAAACCAAAACCAAAGTAATTGCCTGATTACTTTCAATCGACACTCAACTGAAAACCGCTCTAACGAGCACTCGGATTGGTTGAAACAGTGTGCTTTACCAGAGTACAGATGCATGGTAAGCCGGCTGAACTTCAAATTTGCTTCGGCATTTTGACAAATTTGACCCAAATTTATCGTTGCCTGTGACACAGACAAACGCAATGGAAACGAGCTATTTCTTTGCAATAAACATAGCTGCGCGGAAGCCATTGTTAACAACAGTAGTGGCATGCTAAAATAACAAGTTTAGCTAGATTCTAACAAATCGGTAACACGTAGCGAAATAAACAAGTTCTCAATCTAGCGAATACTTCGATAAAAGACATTATATTTCTTACGAAGGCAGAAGTTATACTATAGATGTAAAACAACGTTAACGACAGAAAACACCAATTGAGCAGTTTCCTGTTATGATGAGAAGCTTTGTTAAAAAAAAAAAATTCTCAAACAACACTTACACGTAAATCTTGGCGAGGAAAAAAATTGGCAAAAATTCTGCAAGTTCCAAATTTTGGCAGTGGTCGCATTAGACCAACATGTTTGAACCAAAACGTTACTGATTGAAACATACGTCACAAGATCTATATTTCTCGGTTAAGTATTTTATTAGAATTCAATTTCAGATCGACAACACCTGTAACAAATATTTCTTGAGACAACAAAGTTTTGACCAGCGACCCTGCAAGACACCGCGTCGTCAAATGTTTTTAAATTTTGTGTTTGTATTTGTTTACTCTGTCATCAGAGCTGCAGTCCGAACTAGTTTAGAAAAGAAACTCAACGCCGAAGAGTTTCTATTTCTCGGTTAAGTATTTTATTAGAATTCAGTTTGAGATCGACAACACCTGTAACAAATATTTCTTGAGACAATAAAGTTTTGACCAGCGACCCTGCAAGACACCGCGTCGTCAAATGTTTTTAAATTTTGTGTTTGTATTTGTTTACTCTGTCATCAGAGCTGCAGTCCGTACTAGTTTAGACAAGAAACTCAACGCCGAAGAGTTTCTATTTCTATCTTATGTAGAAACTATTTCTTGACGAGAAATCGCGTATACGCATCAAGCTTTGAATTGACGAAATGAATTGAATAAAGAAATCACACTCGTGTACCCATATTTTTCGTTCTGATTAAAGAGTTCTAACGCGTGACAACCTTGGCTTACTATGAACAACGAAATCTGGAAATAAGGGGCAGTCATGTGATTTAACTGATGGCAAACGACTGGAAGGAATGGATAAGTCTTCTAAGTTGCAAGCCTTCACTCATTGCAGTCATTTTCACTTTTCTTAATGTTGTTGTTGTTGTTGTTGTTGTTTTGTTAGTTTTGCTTTGTTTTTTTTTTTATTTTCCGAGCTGATACTAGTTTATTTTTGTTTGATTTAATTTTTGAAAATTTAATTTTACATATTTTTCTCATAATTATTATAATTATTCGATGTTCCGGGATGTTTCGGAATGTTCCGGGATGTTCCATGTTCCTGGTCTTGTCGACGGCCAACAGAAGCACGTCATCTCGCATCCTGACCAAACAGGCCACGCTCGGTCCAGAATCAAAACTTTTAGAAACGAACGATCGCAAACGATCGAAAAAGCAAATCGTCTCGTGTACACATGCTTTGCGATGATGTAATTTGTTTTCGCCAGTTCAAAGAAAACCCCACAACGTCGAAAGCCACAAAATAGAGCAAGCATAACGTAGCAGATGGACACGAAAACGAGGCCCAAAGCCCCTGAAAAAACGTAGAGGGACGGCCAATTTGCAGTCTTCACAAAAATTCTCGAAAATTGGGATGCGCTCTCTCGTTCCTCGAGAACGCAATTATTCATTTCGTTAACCTTTAGGGAACAACTGATGATAGTTTATTTTAATCATTTCGAGCTTGATAATGGTGTCATGGCGACTCCTAAACTTCATTCCTTTTCATCGCTTATTTTTACATGCTTAAATATCTTATTGATTGAGTGAATTTTGGGACTTTTTGGGAGACAGATGGAATTCAACACAAGACATGTGTATGGCTTGGCCGCGATGTTATATTTAGTGGAGATAAGTGTTGGGGGTAAGAGCCCTTTGATGGAACGAAATCCCGATAGCAGACCATCCATGATCACTTTGGTACAAACTGAAGGTGGCTCGATTGGATTTTTGAATGACAACACTGTTCAACTTTGAGCGGCTAGAGCCCACCATAATCAATTCAACTAGCTTATTAGGGAAAGACGAAAGTTTCAAATGAGGTACGATTCACTAAGATCTAAGTTACCATATTAACGTAATGATGTCATACCCCATTTTACATGAGACCGAATAACTTATCATCAAGGGATAGCTTTGGAAATACGACGTCGGGATCTTCGGCCCAACATAATTGTCTTAACGACGGCAAAGTTAAAAAAACGCACACAACAACAAAATTATGTATATGAGAGCTTTTTTATTATATTATATTACATTACAGTACTGACTATATGGCAAGTCCAGACGAGAATGCTGACGTCTCTGATGTCGAAGAAGATAATGTTGGGTTCGCTTTTCATGGAGATATTCAAGAGGTAATTGCAAAGGATTCTTTTACTGGAATGAACGTGAAATAAAATATGGACATTCCAGCGGACTACAATAGTGATGATGGCCCCGAGATAACGAAGACAACGACGCCGAGTAGGATGATAATGAATATGATCACTGTCAAGTACTCGAGCGTAACACAGTTTGGGACCTACCTTAACTATTCATGAGACTAGATAGGCTAGGGTTAGCAACTGTTCTGTAAAAATTCCTAATCCAAAGTTTGTAGTCTGTTGTTTTAATTTTTGTTCCAGAATCTGCAGTCATTGGACGTGAATAGCAAGGAGGACGTCAACATCCTCATCCTGGGTGAGACTGGAGTGGGCAAGTCCACCTGGATCAATGGAATCGCCAACTACGCTAAGCATGACACCCTCCAAGAGGCCATGGATGACCCAGAATTCACTGTCTTAATTCCATCTAGGTAACTTGGATTTTGCATAAGAGTCAATGCGCATCTGCCATATACCACTCGTTAAATTGCGAGTTTTTCAACGTCAAGTAATGCAGCCGTGGGAGGATTTTTGAAGGGAAAGGAACTGCGTGTTTTTTTTTTTTTTTTATGCATCCATCTTCCACCATGGCCTATCTACAGGGCGCAAATTTGCGATATTCACCTACGTACTCGCAAATTGCAAGTGGTTTTGCAGATATGGCGCTTGCAGATATTTGCTTTTAGATATTGCTTAATTACAAATGATTTAAAAAGAGGAAATTTCCCGGCAAATTCAATTCGGAAAAGTGAGGAACCGTATTAGGATGTTACGTTGCTTACTTCGTGTTAGTTTCAGTAACTGACACTTCTTGCCGTAATCGTCAGCGCAATGAAATTAAAGATTTTCAAGCACACAGCTTGCTATCATTTTCTCTTCGCTTTCATGACGCCTCGAAATGGCAGAAACTGCAGTATACTCCCGGAAACGTCGCGCTAACTCAAACCACAGTCGACTTTTCCTGGATTTCCGTCAAACATATGATGTATGTTTACTCTTGGTAACTCCAACCCTCGATAGCTGGAACATCCTGCTAGCTCGAAGCAATTTTTTTGTTTTCCCTTAGGTTATTTTTTTCATATCATTTACCGTTTATATATATATGTCTGGGTTTATAAAAGTCATGTCAATTTCAACTCAACCATCCTGCTACTTTTTCAAGAAAATTCACAAGCATTTTCATTCAATCAATCAATCAATCAGTCAATCAATCAGTCAATCAATCAGTCAATCAATCAGTCAATCAATCAGTCAATCAATCAGTCAATCAATCAGTCAATCAATCAGTCAATCAATCAGTCAATCAATCAGTCAATCAATCAGTCAATCAATCAGTCAATCACAGGCAGTCTATCACTAGATAGCCTACTGACCCACTTTGCTTGTGTGTGGCTGGTTGGCTGCTGGGCCCTAAGCCTGTACGCCCGGGGGGGCGGGGGGGTACTCCCAGAAAAATTGGGTGGGGGTGTGCGGCTCGCTTCCCAAGACCCTCACCCCACTTATGACCAAAATCTGCAATATTCCCTACCCTATTTATGACCTGACCAAAATTTCGAACCCTATTTATGACCTGACCCTTAAATCAAAACCTTGTTTCAGACCTGTGTCATAATTAGTTCTCTAGTTCAGACCAATGATAAATTACCGTAAACATAATTTGATCATAATAATGATGAAAGCGTGGCTTCTTCTTAAAAACATACCCATATCAAGGCTAGAGTCCAAAAACCATATCCTATTTATGACCAAAATGGCCAAAATCAGCTTAAATCGATACCCTATTTATGACCAAAACGGCTGAAAAACCATACCCTTTAGGGCCGCACATACCTATATAGCCCATATAAGTGAGTACCCCCACCCCCCGGACCTGTACGGCACGGTCGGTCAAGGCCGTGATGCAAAGAAACGGAAGACACGGTTTTCATATATCAAGAAATATATTGGCAAGGAATGCATGAAAAATCCCCCTAGCATGCACCTGTCTCCTCGAAGTGTCCCCCATGACTGGTTGGGGACAACACGAGCTAAACTCAAGCCCTCAAAATCATTCTGCCCGAACATATGTCTTGATTTATGAAAACCATGTCAATTTCAACACAATCATCCTGCCACTTTTCCTAGAAAATACCCAGGCTTTTTCGATCAATCAGTCACAGGCAGTCCGTCAATACACAGCCTACTCGCCCACCTTGCTTGTGTGTGGCTGGCTGGTAGCTGGCCCCTAAGCCTGCACGGCACGGTTGGCCAAGGCTGTGCTGCAAAGAAAATGACCAGTTTTACTGACAAAAATTACTCTCTCTGCGACCCAACCCAACCCCCTTGGGTTAGGCCCCGAGGGCCCCGGCTTGGTATCAGCTGGTAGCCAGGGACCGTCAAGGAGGGTTGGAGCAGACAGCTGATGAATTCCTGAGAAGATGTTCCCTTACTCTAGTTTCTAATAAACGAGAAGTTTCGCCAACATATCCTTTGCCACATTGCCACATTGTTTAAAATAGATGTGATATACTGTTACGACTTTTTAAGGTTTTTCAAAGGGTTGTGGACGAGTGTAACCTCGTGTGATTTAAATGCTCTTTGAACACGTTCCGAAATGCCCGTGATGTATGGCACTGAAGTATATATTCTCTTCTCGTTTATCAGACTCTTCGGACTCTGTTATCTTCTTCAGATCCAAGTAACAGAGTGTTAACTACAGCTCGATGGTTAACATTAGAATAGAGTTTCAGGTGCTAATCAGTACGAGTCAGGTGTCAAGGAATGGAATTCTACCTTTCCTTTCTTCGTGAACTGGGTGTGTGGATCAGTAACACTGAGGTGCTTGGAAAAAGCGTTCGCTGAGGATTCAGCAATGTCGTTGTATTCTTCATCAACGTATCGATACCACATAGCCGGAGGGGTGGGAGTGGTATCCAATGCCCAACATTTTTGACACTTTTTAGCCCCCTCGGAACTCAAATGAACATGATATAACCTAACATAGCAATAATGTACATTTAACATAATCTTATTGTGGCTGATGAAGTTTGGTTGATCTGAACCAAATATTCTACTTTTAAACTTTCCTTTGAGACTGTTATCTTGACGTGGCGGGATGGCTTTCGAGGCTTAATGATCCCCTTGGGCTATGCCGGCGGAAGTTATACTCCTGGCAGTTTCAACCTTGCCGGACAGGCCAATCGAGGAGAGTCCTGACTAAAACCAGTCTCATGGCCCTCCAGGTTGGGGGTTAGGTGTGAGGCTAAATCTTCAACCTATTAATTACCAAGAACCCTCAAATCCATCAAAGGCTAGAATGACCAATGGCAGTGAAATCCAACAGGAAGCTGTCGCTAAGAGACCGGGAGCCCAGAGCACAAACACAAAGACAAGAATTGGGTTCTGGAATGTAAGAACTATGTTGAACACTTGTAGGCTTGCGCAGCTCATCAGGGAGATGAATATTAATATAAACAAGCTTCACATTTTTGGCATTAGTGAATGCAGGTGGATCGCAGTGGACACGGACCAGAGTGGTGAAACAATTTTGTTCTCAGGCCGGAATGATAAACTACACCAGCAAGGAGTAACGCTCATCCTCAAAAAGGATGTGGAGAAATCGCCCCTTCACTGGAAACGTATCAATGAGAGGTTAATCAGAGCAAGGTTCTTTGAGAAGCAGGCGAGGATGACCGTAATCCAGTGCTAAGCTTCAACAAACAATGCCGATACCCTGCAAAAAGACACCTTCTATGAATGTCCCCAGGCAGAAGTAGAAAAAGCTCCATCACAAGATCTCCTGATTGTTATGGGCGATATGGTTGGAACTGACAACATGAGTAATGAGAGAGTCATGGGTATGGTAACTTAAATGATAATGGTAGAAATTTAAAACGATCTCTGACTGAAACGATTAAAAAATCACCAGCTTTCGACTGGCTGAAGTACAGTCTTCGACGGGTAAAACGTGACTGCCAAAAAAACGAAGAAAAAGGAAATATTAGAATAAAAATGCATAAAATTGCGAAATTATAAAAACGCAAATTGTGAATGAATCAAAAATGATGCAACCAGGAATCGGGTATGTATAGAACTACGAAACAGGTTCGAGGCTCTTGAAGAAGAAAGGATTGGGACAGCTGCTGAAAGCTCAGTTCAATCAGACTGGGGCAGGATCATTTTAAAAGATCTATCATACTATCGCCGCATTCGCAATTGGCTTTCAGGGCCCATTAACCGATTTGTGCGCGCGCTCGCGCGCGTTGCTAAGGAGGTGAAATTTCACTTCCGGTTACTAACGTCAGCCTGAGCGCGGAAAATAAAAACAATTCAACAACTTGCAAATTCGCTCACATTTTAGATGTTTTTCTTTGTTCTTCACAAAATGCAAAATTGAAAAAAGGACAAGCAAAGACAAAATAAGAGAAAGACAGAAAAACAAGAGCAATACAAAGAGAAAAACTAACTCCGTGTGGCTTTGTTTGATCTCACCGAATATTGCGCACGCGCGGACAGGGTAATTTCCAATATATATCGGGCGCACTTCCGGTTCCTTTAAATGCTAAAGGAAACGCGGTTTTTCATTAAATCCAGCCTTTTTCGACGAATTTCGATTAAAGCCAACGTTGGAAACATAGCTATGCATTCCTTTTTCGAAATCATGCTTTTTTCAGAAAATTACGAACTTTTCAATATTTTGAAATTCTCTCAAAATCTGACCTCGTAGAAATGAAACAAAATCTATGCATAGCGTAATCAAGATTTAAATTAAAATATTAAATCAATGAAAAAAATCCCGATAAAGTAATTTGCCTAGGAGCCTTTGCATTTTTTCTGTACTAGTCACATGACCATGGGCGCGGTCTGATGAAGTCATCACTAGTGTTACTGACCATGAAGAAGTTAAAACACATGAAATGATTATGAACTAACCAAAAATGATGAGGTTATATGAGAATGAATTTTCCTTAGCAACGGCTGGAAAAGATCAGTTAATGGACCCTTAAGCAGAAATCCCACAAAGAATGGCTGAGTGCAAACACCTAAGAGGCTATTGCACAGAGGAAAAGAGAAAAGTGCACGCTTGTGGGAGCCAAGTGCACTCGCCTAAAAGAGAAATTCCAGGCTCAGTACAGTATCATCAATGCTAACGTGAAGCTATCAGCTAGAACAGACAAGAGGACATTTGTTGAGAGCCATGCAACAGAGGTAGGGGCTACTGCCAGCGTCAGGCGCACGGAAAAGTCCACAGAGTCACAAGGCAACTTTGTGGAGGTAAGCGGAGAGGAAAGGCACCTACATATCTGCAACAAACAAGGCTTACTACCGAAAATTGAGAAGGAACAGGAGGAGCGATGAGCAGAACACTTTCAGGAAGTACTAAAGAGGCGGTTCCGCTAAAAGCGGTCTACTTGACTTCGGGACCAAACATAATTTTCCTTCATTTTTTGTCAGCGAAAAGGGTTTGGCACATACATATAAAAAAGATATTAATTATTTTCCAATTCCTTATTTTTGCTTTGCTACGAGCCAAAATTGAATTTTGGCCGAGCTGAGGTTGCCAACCGTGATCAGAAACGAAAAATTCACCGATTTTGTGAAGCGTGCTACGTCCCCTAAATTGTAGCTCACGGAATTTCGTTTTCATGAGAATTCTAAGGTACATTTATTACTTTGACTGACGAAATATGGAAACTTTTCGGAAGATTCTAAGTTTACCTGCGAGGCTGGAAAACACCCTACTCTGAGGCCTTTGGTCACATACTAAAACTAGCCAAATTTGAGGGAGTAAATCTCAAAAGTTGGGTCTAAATGAAGACTAAAAAGCACATCACAGTAAATTTCTTACCTTAATAAACCATTCCATAAGTTCAAACGGTGGGTATCTCCTTGGATTGCACGCGAGAACAGATAAAAATCTGCCACAGTCGGTGTATTTACATAACTATCGCTCGTGTCAAAGCTCCTTTGCATAAACCTTGCACCCGGTGAAAATACTTCTTCTGCCGCTCAGTTTCGTTTGTTGACCGTCTGGTTAGTGGCATATAGCTTCCTTTAATACTTGGATACAATGAAGATCCAGTTTTGAGGTGAAAGTTGCGTTAAGGTTAATCAATTCTCAAGAACTTACGAGAATAATGGCGGTCTGCACAAATTAACCATAGCCGTCGTCCTGATAAGCGGGACTGCGACTTAAATCGGGTGTCCGATAGGGATGTGTTGTGGCGACGTTACTGTTCAACATTGTCATCGACTGGGTGCTATCTTGAACTACTGAAGACAAAAGGAGAGGAATACGCTGGACACTTTGAACTGTTCTGGAGGATCTAGATTACGCTGACGACATTGCTTTCCTATCTCATTCTTTTGGTGACATGCCGGAAAAATCTGACAAGCTTAACAAATTCACTCGCAGGTGGGACTTAAGATTAGCCCTAACAAGAAAAAAGTCTTAACTGGAAACATCTCAGCACCATTTCCCATTAAGATTGGACAGCTAAGCCTTGCAACTACCCAAACAGTCACCTTTTTTGGTAGTACGGTCCGCAGTGAAGGAAGACGGCCAACCTGGACTATCCACGGAGGATTGGTAGAGCTAGAGGGGCCTTCACAAAATTACGACCTGTGTGGAGGAGCAGAAAAGTGCAGCAATCCTTTCACACTTCCTGTCTACGTAAAATCTTGCATATCTTTTGGCCAAGAAAAATCTCCAACAGTGGAGGAGGACTGCAGAGGCAGACCTTCAGGCCCTGAACCTTAACTGGGAACAAGCCGCACGACTTGCTAACGACCGACAGATATGAAGGAGTCTTGCTTAATTATGCCCTATGCGCCAGTTGGCGTCTAAAGGATAGATGAAACTTTTATTGCGTTGCGAGTACAGGATATTATTTTATATTTTATCATGATTCAGGAAAACAATACTTTTGATTTTAAAAATACGTTATTTGTATGACATGCCTTGTTTGCTTTTGGTAATGGACTGAAAGGTTAAGCCCATGCCCTTGCATGACTTAAATGTTACTTACGTCATGTTAATTCATGTTAGATGATACCTGCATTACCATAAGGGCTATGTCGCTACTTTCAATTAAGCTTAAATTTGAATTACTACAAGGTATGTTTTCATTCCAGTACTTTTTGTGATCTCCGAATTCGATTAGCTGCCATCTTAATTTCATATCTTCGCAGAATCCTGGAGGGCGTTGTACTCGCCCCAGGTTTTGCAGCCCATATGAAATTGAGATTGTGGCCACAAAAACTCTCGGACAATCAGGGAAACAGACTGGATACATACATTTTGTTATAGTTTGCTAAATACTGATAAGAACGTATTGCTCTATGCGTAAGGGGATTGTAGGTGTGTATGTAAGTACTTAGTTCAGTATTCCTTTTAGAATAACACTCTCCTTAACTTTAATTTTGATTATTATTTCAGGTTCATCTTCACAAACGAAGAAGGAGAGGAGAAGGATATCGCATTCGGATCTGATGGAAATGAGGTCCTCAGCAGTGGTCAGTCTGCCACCCAGTTTCCTCAAGAACATATGCTTGAGACTAACACCACAAGGTTTCACCTTATTGACACCCCCGGCATTGGGGACTGCAGGGGTATCGAGAAGGACAAGGAGAACTTCGAGAACATCTTGTCATTTCTTACTTGCTACGACAAGATTAATGCCGTGGTTGTACTTCTAAAGCCAAACAACGCCAGGTTGACTGTGGCCTTCAAATTTTGTGTGTTAGAGTTGTTGACCCACCTCCACAAGTCCTTAGTGTCCAACATCATCTTTGCGTTTACTAACTCTAGAGGAACCTTCTACAGACCAGGAGACAGCCTACCAGTTCTCAAAGAGCTCCTCCAAAAGTATAATATTGGAATCAATGTCTCTCCATCAAACTACTTTTGCTTTGACAACGAAGCTTTCAGGTGCTTAAGTATTTCAAAGATTCTCTTAGTCAAAACGTTAAGATTTGTTATTTCGAGTCTATAAAGTTTTATATTAAAACATATAATCCTCTCTTTACTCGGTTGGAATTTAGATGGCTTACACAAGTAAAACGTTTAACTCAGCCTTAATTTTTTTTTTTTGGTCACTGCGTTGGAAGAACTGTGGTGGAAGAAATAGGATATGTAAGCAAGAGCTTCAAGGTTCAAATCAGGGGCCATGATATAAGTCCAGTCTAATTTTAAACATTTTCATCATGTTCATTGACAGATTTCTTGCCTGCCACAAGAGTGGAATTCAGTTCACATCAGAAGACGTTGACCTCTACTCGAAGAGCTGGGTCAAGTCGTGCGACACAACTTGTAAACTGTTCGACTTGGTTAAGAATATGAAGCCCCACGAGACTAAGAAGACCCTGAGTCTAAACGAGGCAAGGAACTGCATTATCGCCATGAGCAAACCCATGGGTCAGGCTGTTCAACTGATTGAGATCAACTTGAAGAAGATCAATGATGTAAAAGACCAGTGCAAGGTCTTTGACGCTGACATCAAGTCCTTCCAGGACGAACTCAAATTCAATGCCTTCGAATTGGAAATTAAGCAACTGGACTATCCTATGACTGTTTGTGCTGCCGAAGAATGCAAGAAGTATGTAAATATCGGAAAGTCGAGGGAAAGAAATACAATCTATCAACAAGTCTGCCATGATCACTGCAACCTTTCAGGAGTTCCAGTTGAGACTACTAACAACGAGCAGCTGCGTGGCTGTGCCGCTATGTTTGATGGAAATTGCCAACGATGCAGGCACGACTACAGAGTTCACATGCACATAACCTATACCGCTGATCTAGTAGAGAAGGAATTCCTGTCCGACGAAGCAAGGAATAAGATCATCAAGAAGGCCAACTTGAGGTCTCAGAAAGAATCGTTCATTGCGGAGTTGGAGAAAAGCATCGAGGAACTTGAAGACGAAAAAAAGTTCATTTTTGAATGTGCCAGTTTCTTTGGTGTCTTTCTGAAGGAGAATGCCATGATCGCCTACAACGACTCCTTCAGCGAGTACCTCGACATGCTGATCAAAGAGGAGGAGGCTAAAGAGAAGGCCATTAGAGATGACATGAAGATCCGAAAGATGAAGAGGGACAAGCAGACATATGAGATGAAGAAGGATGTCATAATGAAGAACATCGCTGCTGGGTGTCAGGACAAGAGCGAAGTCATTCCCATAGAGAAGATCTATGAAATGAGACAGAAACTTTGCTCTCTGAAGCACAATGGGAGGACTCTGAAAGAAGCTCTAGGTATAGTGCATTTCAAAGGTGTCAGTTTTTTCCTTAAAGAAAGAAGGAAAACATCTTTCCGTGGTTAATTTATTGTAAAGTTAAGGGTGTCGCCTTGCGGACTTTAATTTTTCCTAAGTATAGAACTATGTTTGTACCAAGATTGTGGTTAGCTCTGCAGAGACTTTAGTTTAGGGTGTTATTAAATCCCTAAGCTGACAGTTACGATTATCATAATACTTTTCTCTTGCAGATGGTGTCATCTCAACTAGGGAGAGAAGAAACCATTTAGAAAGGTAAGAATAAATCCTAACACGGTGGGAAATGAGGACAATGTCGTAAAAGGACAAATAGGTCCAACCCTGGTCCGCTGTTTAACCTTAGCAGCCCAAGTTGTTGTGTGCCTTCCTTGAACTACGAGGCCGGGGGCCAAGTTTGCCGGTTTTCATTGCTATGCCATCAAAAAATAAAGGAGGCCAGATTCTAAGACATGATAGATGATTGATACGTAAACAACCTTGTCACGATTTAGGTCTGTACGGGGTTTTTTTACATGCGTTATTCGGAGGAATATTTTACTCAAATTTATAGAGGGACAGAATCATCGCTCACTGAGTTTTGTTATTAAAGCAAAACGTCTTTACTCTAGGACTCCGACACATTTAAATTAATATTTCATCGAATACAGGAACCGTTCAGTCAGTAAAGACTTAAGATAAGTCATCTTTTGACCTACACTACGGCCTTTTCGGGCGCCATTTTCATTTAACGCAAGGCAAAAGGTTTTCTACAAAAAGAAGGACTCTGTCAAGCTAGGGAGGGAGTCTTAAACCTGATTAAACGAAAACCTCAGAAGGATAGGTAATGTATTATTTCGAAATATGGCGATGTCACATGTAAACCAGCCATTTTCAATTTTGCGGATACTCTGTCTTTATACCGGAAGGAGGACCGGGGGGGGGGCTCTGCCCCGAGGTCAAGCCCCGGCGGTAAAATTTAAAGTGAATTATTTCGAATCGATAGAAAGCAGTTTTATGAGGCAGTACTAGCCAAATAGAAGGAACACAATAACTGGCAAAACCAGAAGAGCCGGCCCACCACCGAGCAGTTAAGTGACTACGTCTTTTTGTGTCTGATCGAAGCAACACCTCTCTCCATGAGTGTCCGCTCTATGGCCTTTAAAGAAAAGGCTCAACTAGAGGTCTCCTTGTCATTAGGGCCGCAAGGGACGCAAGTCAATACACTTCGTAAAATAGACTTAAGAGCAGAAACCAACATCCTACTTAAGTCCCTGTACCAACAGTTTCACCCGGGGAGGATGAATCTAGCGCAACCCACATTGCGGCTATCCGCATATGGTGGAACAGAGATCTCAAATCTGGGATCTTGCCACATATACGTCAGGGGTCCTAACAACCCAGTCCCTAAACCAATCCAAGCACAAGTAATGGATATTGACAGCCTGTCTGTCATTGGTAAAATGTCAGCTCAAAATCCTAACCTCCTAAAGCTCAAATGGTCTATCACAGCCAACAGGTGTAGTGATCTGAGCAGTCACAATGGCACACACACACCCATCAAGTGATCTAGAATACGAAGCCCACGGAAAATCTGCATACAGCTAAGTTATTCTACGCGAGGGGCAAACAGCACCCATTCCCACTGACAAGGAACTATTGGTTGAGGGAATATGAAGACCTCTTTACAGGAACTGGCTGCTTCCCAGGTGCGCCATACCACATTAATATCGACACAAAATTCTCTCCAGTGCAGCATGCGTCGAAACAGGTTGCAGTACAGCTACAACAAGCCTACGTTGAAGAGCTAGATCAACTGAAGAAACATGGCATCATGTATGAGGTTCACAATGAGTACAGCCCGAGGGATAACCGACTGTGGTTAAAATAACTTCGCCTGTGTCTAGACTCTCGAAACCTGAACAAAGCCATCAAGCGTAACCCCTACTACGTGAGAACCATAGATAATATGATATGGAAAGTCAATGGCCCAACTTACTTTAGTATCTTAGATGGACGTAGTGGTTTTAGCAAGTCAACGTAGACGAGGAAAGCAGCAAACTATGCTCTTGTAACACTCCCTGGGAAAATTACGGATGGACAAGGCTTCCATTTGGTCTTAACTGTAGTGGGAATGTCTTTTAAGAAAAATAGACAGGGTCTTCAGTAGGTTGGATGGGCTAAGTGGTATCGCATACGACACATTTGCCTGTGGTATGGGTGAGGGACAACATGATCAGCCCATACTGAACGTCCTCGACAAAGCAAGGGAGAACAATGTGAGACTCACTCTGGACAAATTTCAGTTCAAGGTGACCGAAGCATCCTTTTCTGATCTCGCATGGACTCCCAAAGTGATCAAACCTGACCAAAACAAAATTAAAGCAATCCGTGACATGCCTTTCCCAAAGAACCTTACGGAGTTGCAGTCTTTCATGGGCATGATCAACTACCTGAACAGACTCTCACCTGTCATAGCCCGGACAGCAGAACGTCTGAAACAGCTGGTGAACAAAGAGGTACCATTTGTGTAGCAGGGAGACTGGCACCAAAACGCATTCCAGCGCCTTAAACAAGTAAGAGGTACCAGTCTTGGCGTACTACGACCCAGAGAAAGACGACCTGTTTCAATCAGATGCAACTGGGTGCGTACATGCTGATACAAGATGGTAGGCCGGCCGGTGTGCTATGCAAGTCGGTCGTTAACAGAGACTGAGTCGCGGTACAGCAACAGAGAGAGCTACTTGCTGTTTGCTGCTCACTAGAGAAATTCAAACAATATGTCTTTGGAGAAAAGGTTGTCAACGAAACTGACCATAAGCCGCTAGAAAGCATATGGAAGAGGACCATAACGAGTGCTTCACCACGCCTAACCTGCAGAGACTTGCTGAGAATGACAAAATAATGAGTAGACATCAGATATATTCAGGTCACAACTAATGTGATGGGCGCCGGGTGTCTGGAAAACCCGAATAGCGAATAGCGAATAGCGAATAGTCCCGAATAGTGCGAATAGTCTCGAATAGTTCGAACATTGGCGAACAGTGGCGAAAAGTGGCGAATAGCGACGAATAGTCGTCAATAGTCACCGCTTTAGATCTAATTATCCAAATAAGCAACAGAATTTTGGTGAATTTATCACCTTTTCTTCTCCGGAGTCAGGCTAGGGCTGTCCATCGCCGAAATTAAGAAAACAGAAAACACAAGGATAACCTAATAAAGACGTATTTACGCTTTTGCAGTGGTTAAAACAGAAGAAATTGCGTTTAGAAACACCTTTTGTCCTGATAAGCGTCTGTGCTTTTTAGCGGGAAAATCTCATCCTTTGTTGCTGCGAGGTTGACTGCGAGATACTGGGTACCCTATTTGCTACGATTTGCCACTATTCGCCACTATTCAAGACTGTTCGCCACTATTCGCACTATTCGAGACTATTCGCACTATTCGTACTATTCGCTATTCGCTATTCGGGACTATTCGCTGTTCGCTATTCGCGACTATTCGCTATTCGCTATTCGGGTTTTCCAGACACCCGATGGGTGCCGCCCTCTCCAGGGTCAGTCAAACGGAACGTAACCCAAACGAAAACGAAGTGCCCTTGCCTGAACTCCATGCAACTACAAGCACTTTATCGGCCAGTCCTACCAAAATGGAAGAAAGACGACAGGGTACAGACCAAACTGTTGTACTTGTCCACCTAAAAGATGTTGTGCACCATGGTTGGCCAGAATACCCAACCAAATGCCCCCAAGACTTGCAAGAGTTTTAGAATTTTGTAGGGTACCGGAACGTTGAAAATGGCCCCGTTCTCAAGAGACATCGCCTCATAATCCTCAGTAGTTTTCGTCCTCATACATCAACGTCATCTGGGAGCGGAGAAGTGTCTCCTGAAGGCTAAAGAAAACTTATTCTGGCCAGGTATTTCGTGGGACGTAAAGGAACTTACAGCCAACTGTCCCACGTCATACGGTTATCCAAACAGCAACCGAGAGAAGGGCTACACCCCCGCAATGCACCCAGTGTTCCGTGACAGAAACTCGGATGTGATTTGTTTGACTAACGAGGCGTACAAGACGTCTTCGTTGCAGCCTACTACAGCAAATACCCAATCCTGAGGATGCTGAACCCGACAAAATCCACTGCTATAATAAATCACTCAAGTCAATTTTTGCTGAGCATGGAATACCAGAATCCCTGGTCACAGACAACGAACCCCAATAAACAAAAAAAAATAAAACAAAAAGACTTTATTTAACGAGGGTAACATAATTTACTGGTTGCCCAGTAGTTTACAATATGGCCCTCCCTAATTTTACATAAAATCATTTACACATTATATACTTATGAATAGTGATTAAAATTTAAATTAACTTAATACAAATAAGATCTAGAAAGTGCTACTAATTACAAAGTGTTCTAGTGTAGCATTTTGTTTCAGTAGCTTCTGGCGTACTTTTCCTGTGAATTGTTTGTACGATGTAGTATCACGAATGGAAACATCAACATTATTCCAAAGGCGAGTTGCGCTTGTATGGAAAGTCCTGCAACCTGAAACTCTCTTGCACCTAGAAATAACTAGGTTATACTTGTTTGTAGCTTTAGTGCTGTAGCTATGAGTGTCCTTTAGATAATGTATATATGGAATAAAGTAATCTGGACAGTGTCCAAAACTGATTTACAATATATATCTACCATTACCATTACAATATATATCTACCATTACCACTGCCCCACTGCATCATGCATAAAGGAACGGATTCTTGAGAGAATGGTCCAGACTAGATATATATACCCATATCTACAAGCCAAGACTCATATCTCGCACTTCTTTCGTATCGAACCACACCCATTGACAGCAACCTACCTTCGCGAGCTAAGCTACCAAACCAAATAGGTTATCGCGCACAATTACCTGTGGATGTGGAAGACTCCAGCGCTCTCAAACCATGGACTTTAACCAGGAGCAACTGCAGCATCGATTAGACGTCCAGAAACAGCAGTTCCATGGAATGTCTCCACGTGAACTCCAAAAATTACTGGTTGGACCAAAGACATCTGATCTGTATGAACCAAGACCTGGGTCCCCGCAAAAGTGAAGAAACCTGCCAGCCAGGGTAATACATAGTAAAAACAGTTGGTGGCTCAGAGCTGAGGCTAGCAGAGGGCAACTGAAACGCCCGGGTGGAAGGGAACCAACCTGTGAAGAACAGTTGGAGAACAATCAAGATGCTCCCTCTTATCAGCCCATCACACCAATGGACATGCCTCATCAAGTTCTGCCACCAGAGTCACCGCAGACACCCCTCAAACCAGATCAACCCACTGAAATGAGTGATAGGCTACTCAAGACAACAAGAAATGGACGTGTGGTGAAGAAGATTTCCAGATTTATAGAACATTCCAGTTATATATTAATAAGAACATTACGAACATTTAGAGCATTTCAGTGAAGCCGTTAAGAAATCTATCGTTAGACTTTTCAGGGTGGAGATGTAAACGTGTTAGGTCTGCGGTCTTTACGATCGCGCATTATTCACCGAAAAGCACATGGTTTTGCTCTACCTTGTATCTTGTTTCAGTTTTGTTCGCACTTTGTTTTACCGTCGTGTGGAATAAAAGCTAAGTTAAAGAACCCAAGGACTCGAGGAAACATTTCTACAGTCCTCCAACATGTTTTCAAGTCCTTTGATTCTCAAGAATACGGATATCTCTCTGTGCTATTTGATCCAGGGTTTGTGCTTCTCCACACATTTACCTCTCTTTCACCGCTTTATGTTTGCGTTAATGGAGATCTACTTGTCAATTATTGAAACTTACTGCGAAGAGGACTAAAGAGTGAGACAAAACGTGCTTAAAAGTTTACTTACTGACTATAGCCGCATGCACTCTGTTTTGAAACTCTCAGTAAATGTTTGTACGCACAGGTGTCACAAGCTCCCTGCAAGTCGTTAACATTACATGCTATTTGTATAGGTAATCATACGGTTTCGAGTTCAATTTAGAATTAATTTGCACGAGTGAGTTTTTCAAAAAGCTGAAATTGCACGAGCCGCTTCGGCGAGTGCAATTCACTTCGGCGAGTTCAATTTCAGCTTTTCGAAAAACTCACAAGTGCAAATTAATTCCAAATTGAATGAGAAAAACCGTAGAATTACTTGTTAATAATCTAAACATGAAAAAATTTGTGCAGAGGAAGTGCCGGAAGACCTTTCTTGAAGCCATTTTTTCGCATTCGAGAAAACTTTTTTCAAAGTTTCCACACAAAATTTTCATCATTTTACGTAATATCATTGGCTTTGAAAATTTCCTACTGTCTTTCAGCCAATCATAATCCAGAACTACGATGTGTAATTTGCACTAGTGTTACACTTTTTGCAGTGGTGTTACACTTGAAGTGCACTGCTCTCAGCCAATCAGAATCGAGTAATTTTTTCATGTATATTATTAATTTGGTAACAGCCTAAATACGAGAGTTTGTAGCTAGAAATATGGAAAGATATACAATAAAATCGACTTACCACATTTCTTTTGCGTGTTCCGTGCTTCTTGTGCCGTTTCAAAGCGACTTTAATAATGCGTTTTAGTTTCACTGTTGACTCTCCATACACTAATGTATATCGTGGAGTGTCAACAGTGAAACTAAAAATAGCTGAATCGCTTTGAAACAGCCCAAAAGCCGAGCATGGAAACACAAGTAATACTCAAACGAATGGTGGTAAGTGAAAGTTAGCACTACCGTAAAGTAGACAGGCCTCTCTATACAGCTAACATAGCTTCTTCTTCAATGTAGGAAGAGCTACGTGTTTGCCAAAACCCGCAAGTCCTGGAAAGTCACCAAGTATCTCTCCATGTTGAACCCCTTCAGTTGGGGGAAGAGCAACCAAAAGAGCGACTTCAGCATTTCTGACTACTAAAACATTACTAAGTCGACGATGGCAGAAACGTCAGAAGACTCGAGCGTGTCAGTTATAACACATTTTGAAAGATTTAGAAAATGCATTAAGAGTTAGAGTAACCCTTTTCATCTGTCTACGTGGGTTTTTTTTTTTCTTTTTTTCTTAAGAAAGTCCACCATAGAAAAAAAGCTGAAAAGTTATACTTTTTTTATTGATATTCCACGAATACCTCTAGTCTTCTTCTTGACCTTGGTAAATCCCAAGGCAGGATTTTTGATTGGTTCTATTCAGAATTAATGATCTCAAGTTGACGCAGCTGATAATTTTTCTCATACATTAAAAAAAAACAAATGTGCAGAAATTATACTAGAAACGTGCAGAAGAGTTTGAAAAGCCCACTGATAAAGGTTGCGAACAAGGCGCTCTGGGCTTTTATGTTTGTAAGACTACTACAGAATTAAAGTAACTGAAGTTTATCCCATAGCTTTGCCTTGTTTTCTACAGTACTTCTATGCATATGCTGCTCAAGCTAAGATCGTCAATTTACACGTCAAGCAAATGAAACTGATAGAGCAGTTTTCACTTGAGTGGAAAAAAATTTGTATTTGCTTTGGTTTTGCTTTAGTGGAGGTTTTCTATCGCGCGTCGTGAAACCAAAACCAGAATAATCACTCTAGAAAATCAGAGACAATTCAGTGAGCTAATCAAAACTCAAAGCGAAAACGTGCATTAGCCGTGACAAAACGCAGGAAAACGTGTTCGATCGAGTCGCGACTGTATTTGGTTGTACTTCTGACCGGATGACAAAGTGGCACGAATTTCTGAGGCCAAACACTTGGTGAAGTAATGTAAAACCAAACCAATGCGAATTAATTTCGACACTCAAGTGACCACCGCTATACTTATCTCTAAGTGCTAAGTTTAAAAAAATTAGAAGTAACACCAAGAACCAATGGTGACTCGCACAGCGCTCCAGTTCGCTGTTATTAGTGCGTAACAGATAAGCAAGTTAAACTTAGTTGGCACATAGATGTTGTTTCGATTTGTGCGAACCCAGACATGTTCTCAAAAAGGTGACTAAAATCATTAAATATTATAAGCATTTGCCCGAAAAAAATTGCCACAACAAACTAAAATGCGTAATACGCAGCGTTTGATCGGAAACAATTTTAAATTGAAAAGGCGTGTAAAACCAAAACGACTGGATGAAGACGGAAAGCAACAAAGAAATTAGAAAAGGAAGCGGGAATCGTTCACTGCAACAAAACAAACACCCGGGGAGGAATCCCACATAAAAAGGATCGGAAATTTTGAAAAGATATCAAGATCCTGCCCTGTGGGCGTGGCTTGAAATTCTTTTAATCCCTAAGAGGTGCATAACAAAAACATAACATCATCCTGCCGTTTTATTTTTGCTTTTTATGTTTTCTTTTTTTTTTCGGGTCAATACCCTTTCTTAACCCCTAAAAGGTACGACGAGCACCCCCGTCCTTTTAAAAGGGAGTCCCCACCCGGGAACAAACGACAAACGGGTTTGTTCTTTGCTTCTGCGAACGTGATCCATTGTGAGCTCAGGTTCGTTTGACCTCAAGAGTTGTGACTCTGCATCATAGAGGTAGCGGTTATATGAACTCTGGCTTTTCCTGGGACCTCGTCACCTCAAATTTGTAAACGAAAAGGATCAGTTGCTGCGTGGCACAGTAAACAGTTCAAAAGTTGTAAATAGTAATAATTCAAGGCTTAATTAAACTCAATTTTGTATAGCAGACGTTCTGGCTTAGCCCGTCCTTAGTGCTATTATTATATTATTATTATTTTAGAATAAATAAATAGTTGTACGAGAGACTCTAAAGGATAGGTAAAAGCGCGCGTCCGTCAAGCTGTTTAAAAAATGAAATCCACGTTCAGTCCACGCGCACTTAGTCACGGCGTCTGGCGTTATTAGTACCCCTGTACTGTTTTACGCAGCGAACCTCCATGTCGTCTAGTCCGTGTCCAGGCATATTGAAATGTCCGTTTTTAATTGGTTCACTGGATTGCCTCTGTCCGTTAGAGCAAGAGAAGATCAAGGTGAGAGAGTGAAGCCCCATATATGCCTTATACCCAAGGTAATCCTTCTATTTTAAGATCAAAAAAAACACAGAAGCTTCGGCCCTCACTATGTTATAATACATTTACTCCAATAGAAGTTGAAATAAGATTCAGATGTCTCCTGCACAAACGATAAAAACCGTCTGAATGAACGGCAGAAAAATGAGCAGCCAAACGAGTGCAAAGCAAACATACGCCCAAACACAACACAACCGAACAAACAGATGGTCAAAAGTGCAGACGCTCCAGTCACAAGCAATGTCAGATGACTCATGTTGTACACGATTTTTTTCATAAGACAAGAGCTGCAAAAGTCGCATGTGACAACATCGTTCGGTGTCCCCCAAATCGGCCCTGACTTGGAGAGCGCTCGCACAAGTTTTCTTTGTTATTGCTATTTATTCACGACAGGACGTAATTGTACTGGGGACCAAGATCCTGAATTCGACACAACTGTAGTGTCTGCTGGGCTGCCTGTGGCTGCCTGTAACAAGTATTATGGGATAGGTCTTGTTGTTAGGAAAACATGTGTGCGTGAAAACGGAAAAGCAAAGTTATACTGCTTTCAATGCAGCTTGAATGCGAACAAAAGAGTATTACAACAACCATTGCGGCCGGGTCCCTGGATGGGCCAGTAGGAAATAGTTCATCACAACAGGCATACAGCCCAATACAAGAACCCAGGAGATGGAGAAACGTGGACCAATCACTCGAAATGGACCAAAGCATAACGTGACCGGAAATGAGCTGAAGTCTTGCCATCACATGATCATCATTGCCGTTGTTCTAGGATTCACAATTCATCAAGCTAAGAGGAAAGTTTAAAGGAAATCATGATCGTGACAGTTTTTTTTATTAAAATCTGATCTTAGCCTGGTTCTCATATCCCGTCGACATATCTGCGACGTGGTCGCCGGTTGCAACTGACAGCGTTCGGCGATCTGTCCCAGTGGGTCCCCGGCGCATCTGCGATGGATCGCCGACGTACTCAAATTTGCGCGAAATGCAAATCGAATTGCGCAATTTTCAACCATTTTACCTGTAAATGTGGATCGAGTCGTCTTACTGGAGTACGTTGCGCCCGCAGATGATGTTCACATAAAATCTTTTCATCGCCGACAACCCCCAACAATCGCCGGCTTACCTACGAAGTTGAACTCAACTCAACTTCGCAGGCAAGCCTGCGGTTAATGCCTGCCGGCGGTTAATGCCTGGGATAGATTATGATTCGGCGATAAATGCCGTAACGGTGTCCCAGGCCGTGCCGGCAGCTATGTCCCAGGTATGTCGGCGGCATATGAGAACCAGGCTTAACAAGCATATATTTTGACGGTGTTGTTTCTCGGGTTTCTTCTTCGTTTTATAGTTTCGATCAAAAAGATATATCAAACATTCAAGACCATGTTTGACCACATTGCCGAACGCCTCGAAATCCGTTAAAAACTCCTCTACATATTTCACACTCTCTTTTAGTGTTGGAAATGTGTTCAAACATGGTCTTCGTATTTGATATATAACACAAAATTAAAAAAAGGAGATTTAAAAAAAAGATTTAAAATCAATGACAGTTCCAGTATAGATAATATGGACACGCATATTTACTTTATACAACCGGTAACGACAATCCATTGAAGACTTAAGTATAGACGTAGGTAGTTAGTTTCGTGTAGTAATTTGCAAGTGAATTTTTTTTGTCACAAAGAAAAAGTTATCATTACGTTAAGAGACGGTCCTGTAACCACAAGTAGGAAAGAAACAGGCGAATACACCTACTCATAATTCAATACCTGTTAATCGATGTCAGAGAATAATCAAAGGAGACCTATGGCCAAACTCGTAGATTTAGTAATCTAGAGATAAAACATGTTGGTGAGCTTGCAATTACTGGTGTATTATTAAGAGTGCCTGCCTGTTAAAATCAGACATATTCTTAATTTCGCGGCAAGGGTCGAAAATTCGATTTCGCTCATATTCTTATGGTAGATAGGCTAGGGCATGACAAAAACTACTGGATAGTTTTTTTGGCAAAATATCCTTTTATTTCAAAGAAATATGCAAATTACCAAATTCCGTTAAAATCGTCATTTGACGCACCATTTTATTACACAAGTTTGAGAGCCTCGCATGCAAAACCACATCATTCTTCCGTCTTTAAAACACTCAAATATTTTTGTGCAATGTTTAAATGTGTACTGGGTTGATTTTAGGGAATGTTGCGTTGTCTTTTTGGGTGCAAAATAATTAAATTTCGAAGACATGTATTTCATTCACTTAAAAGTACTTCGTGAATATAATTAATTTTCACTATGTGCGAAACCTTCAAATGGATTAAGCTTCTGGTGGTTGAATCGCAGAAGGATGGTCTACAGATTCTTGTATAATAAGTTGAAATAGACACAGAGCTGATAATTTCGAAATGTTCTAACCTTATTTGTTGTAAAGGCAGGTCCAAAGCCCATTTGACGTGTTTCTAGTCGATCTCTCACCATTCGTCGCACATAAAGCAGAAGTTCGCTTTTGTTTACAAAAGGTTAACGTCCGATGTACATCGCCAACTGTCAACCTATTTTTGGTCGAATGCTATGAATCTGTGACCATCTTTCTGCGCTTATGAACATCACTGCATCTAAGTCTAAAACGGCTGAGTCATTTGTAGATAGTTGCTTGCTTTACGCTTCGCCAACATATTGTGTTTGATCGATTGCTGACCATTGCTGACAAGCGTGTCGGCGCAGCACAATGTTACAGCCGTTATTTGTTCGTCACGCAATGCTGTCACGGCATATGCTGCACATTTTGATCTATTTTGTATAGAGTACTCTCGGGATAACTGAAACAATTTAATCATTGTTCATATGTTTGTTCATATATATAATAATACGTGCATATTTATATAATCGCGTTCTATAGTGTACATGGCGTCGGTCCACATCACGTTTGTTGTACGTTCTGACGTTTCAGACAACAGCTGATAAAGCTAGTGCCTGTACTCACTAGAATTTTAAGAAAATCGCCATAAGCAAATTATAGATCAATGAAGCAAGAACTAGCTGAAATAAAAATAGGAAATCACAACGTGTCTAATTCGTGAGAAAAACAGACTAAATTTAATTAGTAATTACGTAAGTAAATAGCCCTGGCCATGCCATTTTATTTGGCGTATTTTGTTTGCTTAGTGGCGAGGCATTGGTATGTTGTTGTCAATACAGTCCAAAATTATCGTCAGTAAAATATTATAAATAAAACACCTATTGACCGGTTACCTCCGCGGCCACCATTTGGTCATTCCGATAAGGGTTTCATTATTGTCTTTACCCCTATTAAGCGGCCACCCAAAATTTAAGAACTTTGTTTTGGAAAGGGCGATGGCAGATAAGAGTCTGAAATTGAAGGTGCATGACGAGTGATAATTCAAACACACGTCTATCATGATTGTCTTGAATGTTCACCAAGAAATTTATAGCCTGACAGTGAAAAATTAAATATTCTAGGTGCACCAATCTCTATTTAAGCGGCTAGCCCCATTAAGCGGTCACCACCCATTTCCCCGAGGGTAGCCCACTGTATTACATGTAAACCAAAAATAATTGCGTAGCGCGAAAAGACCTAGGTATGAGTTTAGCGTTACAGTATTACGCAGGGCATGTAGGTAGCGGTGGTCGAGTAAAAGATAACAACAGGGGCAATGGTAAACTATTCATTCTTTTCATTTCTTAATTCAATCTCTTCCTACTCAACACGATTGTGTGCTCCCAGTGATTCCAAGCCTTACGGAGCCTTACGTATTAGGATAGAAATTGTCCTACCCTACCCCCTAAAATGGGATGACAGCATTGCGTGACGAACAAGGAACCGCTGCAAGCAAGGATTGAAGCCATCAAACCATGATGATCAAACGTAATATTTTGGTGTAGTGCAAAGCAAGCAACTATCTACAAATGACTCAGCCGTTTTAGACTTAGATGCAGTGGTGATCATATGTGTCGAAAGAGGGTCACAGATTCATGGTATTCGACCGTTAAATAAGTTGACAGTTGGCGATGTACATCGGACGTTATGTAAACAAAAGCAAACTTCTGCTCTATGTGCGACGAATGGTGAGAGAAACACGTCAAAACGGTTTTGCACCTGCCTTTTACAGCAAATGAGGTTAGAACATTTCGAAATTATCAGCTCTGTGTCTATTTCAATTTAACATAGGTCAAATCATGTGACGCATGCTAAAATATACGTCTAACCCGTAAATTGACATTTGACGACGGATGGTCAAATATTTGCAATTTTGACGTACTTTGAAAAGCTCTCGCGTCGCTCACAATCATTTGCCCAGAGAAATTTTTACAAGAATCTGTAGACCATCCTTCTGCGATTCAACCACCAGAAGCTTGATCTATTTGAAGGTTTCGCACATAGTGAAAATTAATTATATTCACGAAGTACTTTTAAGTGAATGAAATACATGTCTTCGAAATTTAATTATTTTGCACCCAAAAAGGCAACGCAACATTCCCTAAAATCAACCCAGTACACATTTAGACATTGCACAAAAATATTTGAGTGTTTTAAAGACGGAAGAATGACGTGGTTTTGCATGCAAGGCTCTCAAACTTGTGTAATAAAATGGTGCGTCAAATGACGATTTTAACGGAATTTGGTAATTTGCATATTTCTTTGAAATAAAAGGATATTTTGCCAAAAAAACTATCCAGTAGTTTTTGTCATGCCCTAGCCTATCTACCATGAAAATATGAGCGAAATCGAATTTTTGACCCTTGCCGAGTTATTTTCCATTTTTATGGACAGGGACTCTTAAAGGCTGTTAAAACAAGCCGGGTTCGTACCACGCAAGGTCGCACTTATCTCACAAAGTGTAGGTTTTTCTAGTTGGCTTTTGTTGCACACGTATTGCAAATACATACGTCCAGAATAGTTAAGGTGGCAAAATTGCAGCTGAACATGGAGTGATAAAGGCTAAGGGTTCTTGGGTCAGAGAGGACACTCCTGTCCAAACAGTCATAGAGTACTCCCACCGCCCCCTTTCCCCCTATACCCAGATCTTGATGTTGATGTTTGTCTGCCCGCTGGGAAAATTTGCATGTATATAAGTCGTACGAGCTTACGAACGTTTTTCATTGCATTTCATTCAAGGCTATAGGCAAGGTTTCTTATGAGACAGCACTTCTTTTCCATTGTGAAACCGGTGGTCTCTATATATATTGCACGTAAAATACATCAAAATAACTAGCCTCTTTTGCAAGCATTTTCAGTGTTGATCCGAAAAAGGCCGTCGATAAAACCAGGAACATGGAACATCCCGGAACATCCCGGAACATCCCGGAACATCGAATAATTATAATAATTATGAGAAAAATATGTAAAATTAAATTTTAAAAAATAAAATAAACAAAAATAATCTGGTATCCGAAAAATCTGTCGACCCATAAACATGTGTTCCAACAAGCTCACGGGGCGTTTCTTTCCCTTTGTTATCTTTTCGATCAGGGAGGAAAAGTGTAAACAAAAGACAGGGTAAAAATCATTTAACCTTATCAAAATCAAGTATTTGGGAATTTCTTTCCAAGTTTATATACATTTCACCTCTCACTTAGAGTTCAGATCAATGTACTTAAATAAACAAGACAAGTATAGAAAACATAACTTTAATCTGAACTTAACTCGATGCCAGTTGAACGTGGACGATATCAACATGAAAACTTAAGTGCTATAAACTGCAAAGTTGTGAACGAAGGTCCTGCTTGATTGAACGTTGGATCTCAAAGGAGATCTAATCAGCCAAACTTGATAAGTAAAACGATAATAAGTCAAAGACTACTGCGAGGCTGACACAACGTCGTATATTTAAAACAATATTTCGGCTGGACTCAGGTTTAGATGTTACTAAATTATAAAAATAAAATTGCATTATCATATAATGGTGCGGATGTTTGTCCTGTTTTCAATAGCTGTTTCGTTCATTAAAGGTTGCTCGTTTCGTTCATATAAGTTCTTTAAGGTCGACATTCTCATCAAAGCTTACCACGTTCACTTTCTAGCAAACAAATGCTCATCTCCTGGTCATGTTTAACGGCTGGACGAGTCAAATCCTCATGAAATTCTGCCCTCAAGTAGGTCATAGTACTAATTCCAACATTCGAAGTCAACTCCACTTCAATTTAGCGAAACATCTACTGGTCGTGTAAAAGCTACCATCATCACTTCGGGCTGGCACGATGCAGATGCCGCGCAATGCACGGCTACTATTCCTGTATGGCGTCGGGCTTGGTTACTATTCCAATATGGCGTCGGGTAAGGTTATTATTCCAACATGGCGTCGGACTCGGGCGCTCTCGTTCGGGCCGACTAATTACGAACAGTGTCTACACCTGAGTGAGTGAGTGAGTGAGTGAGTGAGTGAGTGAGTGAGTGAGTGAGTGACACATTTGCATATCGGAGTCCCCGCAACAAAGACGTTTCTACGCCTCGCGTATTCACGAGTTTAAAAAGCAGTATGAAAGAGAATATATCACATCTAAGCTCGCATCGATATGTGATGGCTTGTAATATCAAACCAGCGGTCTGGCTGACACATAATGAGTAGAAACACGAGATTATCAAGGTAAGACAGTGAATCCCCCATGAGGCCTTAGACCCAAAGTAATCCCTCTTAAGTTATTTTTGGACATAGTACCCAGTTCTTCCAAGGATGTTACTCACCGGATGCGTGAACAGGCGAAGCGACTTTCTCGAAACTACCAGATACGAAATGACTGGAAATTTGGTGAAACGACATTGTATATGTTTTAATTTTCAAAAGAAGTTCCAAAGCAGAGATGTCTTTTATTCGGTTTTAGGGAGTTCAACAAGAAAACCACAACGGCAATGGCAACGAGTACAATGGCTGTGTAAGCGTGTGTTATAATTTTTTGCTCATTTCTTTGCCGTTCTTTACAAAACAGCAACGTGAAATAGCCACGTTCTGCATATTCGAGAGAACGTGAACTATGACCGCCAATTTTTAAAATCTTTTACGAATTTTGACATTGTCTTGCATATTCCGTTTGAGATATTTCTTACAGTGATAGAATGGATCTAAATTCTTGCGGGATTCGTAGGTTGAATAAAAAGTCATTTCTCGGCCATTCATTCAGTTGTTATTGTTTGTGCAGTGGACATCTGTCTCCTATTTAAACTGCTGTTAAAGTTTCGAAATGTATCAAAATATAGCGAGAGCCCAAGCTCCTTTACATATAATTAAAATATCAAAGAAGACAGCTCCACATGCAGCGTTGAAGGTTTCCTTCGCTTTGAAACGAAACGAAACGTAGCGAAACAAAAACAAAGCCTCCACGAAAACATCCCCGGAAACGCGCGAGTAATATCCACTGAAAAACTGGGTGCCATGTCTAAAAATAACTTAAGTGGGATTACCTTGGGTATGAGGCCTATATGGCGGGTTTACTCTCTTACCTTGATAATCTCTTGGTAGAAACTGACCACTGCGGAACTTTTTAAAGTTTTGACCGAGTCATTTTTATTTCACACCACGAAACGTTTCACTGACGTGAACTCCAATCTATTCATAAGCTTTAAGTGTAATCCCGTCAGCCTATGTAGATCCTTCCGCTTCCCGTTTTTGAGGGGGCGGGGGGGGGGGGGACAAATGTACATGGGCTAAACCTTGTGAAAGATAGGGAATCGTAGTGGGGATTACCCGAAGTGAGCTGTCGAGCTTCGGCCATTGAACGGGCAAATGCTCATTATAATTAATGATTTGTCCCTTTTTAGAGAATCTATCTCGAACGAACAAAATCCTAAATACATGTATAATTTCTACTCGGGTGTGTGTTATGGGCTGTTACGTACCCAAACTCGTAATTAGCCAATTAGAAGTCGTGTCTACTTAGCTGGTATTCTGCGATATCAAGTCACTGACCTAATATGGCTATGGTATCACTGCCACTTGGCTTGATTTTGGCAGAGTTAATCGTACCTTTGTTCGTACGCTTCGGCGGCATATCAGGTTCATTTGGTCTCGCCATGGGTATGTTGGCTCGACTACGTCTTACCAAAACACGAACCATGGCTCGACAAAACTCACCTGATATGCCGCCGAAATGTACCTAAAAAAGGTACGATTAGGTATAAATAGCAGACATAAAAAGGACAAGTAGAAAGCCAAAGTTTGAATGCAATAGTAACCCTAAGCAAAAAGCCGGTAATTTTAAGAAGGATCAACAGAATCAGTGATCGTACCGTGGGAATTCGCTTTATGAATTCCTCGTATGACGACGACATACAGAAGTAGATTCCACTTAGCATATTATCATTTTATCTTTGATTTAAAGTGCGACCAACCCCCCCCCCTCCCCCAATTTTTTTCCTTTTAAGGAAATCCACTAGTATACCCAATTACTTCAGTTGAAAAATTATTTCGATTGATAAAATCCCAGCGTTTCTACAGGTATTTAAAGTTGTAATTTCTCCGGCCACGACCGAGCACTGTGGGATCTGGGTCGGCCTGCTAGAGACGTCATCAGAGGAACTAGCTGAAAGCACTCAAGAGACGTTTGACTGGGCTTTAAGCGCTGTGAAAACATATTTGGGGTATATATACATTTTTTTTTTTCGATTTCGAAGTGCAAGCCCGCCACACTGCAAGTCACGATCGACAATTTGCCGGCCCATTTGGCTTATAAAGGTTTTAAAACAATTGCTGAAGAGAGTTATTAAGATTTCAATAAACATTAAGCGTGGTAATTTGACTTTGACTTAACTTGCAGATTTTAGAGTGTCAAAACATTTCCAGATTCAAACCTTCTCCTCGATTTCCCAAATATTTCCCGCAATGCAAGCTCAAATTGCGATGGAGTCGAAGTCCAGTCCTGGCTACTGCTTCAGATCAATGGTTGAATATAGATTTAACTTCAAAGAGAAGCAGACATAATCGGCAGACAATATCCGTAGATGAGGTAAACTCCCCAGGTAAACTGAAACTCTTGTCTAAATTCCGTAAAACCACTAAACCCGTGCGAAACAACAATAGAAAATGTGTCACACTATTTGCTATCATACGCTAAACTCGAGATCGCACGGCGAGTCCATTAAGAAGACTAATCTACATACAACACTTCTTTAAATACTCTTACAGAGCCCTTGATAGTTCATAACGACGAGAGCATATTTTTCCCCTAATTTTTCAAAAACGCGAAAAATTCGTCTTTTCGCTTCGTTCTCGTCGACCAGCCGCATGTGTACGAACACAAACATCACACAAATTTGAATTTTTCGTATTGGTAATAAAAGATCCTTCGACAAGATTTTGACAAAAAGTTCAGTTTGTTATCAGCTCAATAAATTAATACATTTCTCCTTCACTATTCTTTTATTTTAAAAGTCCTTTTTACGTACGCTAATAACCTGAGTGTTACGTTTCGGTTGAAAACAAGCGCATTCTCCTTTCAGCGCTACAATCTCCGTCCGTTAAGTCGAATCTAAATCGTTTGTTTTACTTTCCATATATACTTATTAATGGTTGATTCGTTTTAAATTTGTAACTGTGATGTATTTCGTTGCTCAAAGAACAAACCAGTCTCTATTTCGAGGACAAAAAGACTCGATGCGTCTAATCTACGGTATAATTATCTCACCTAATTTCCATTATTTGGGGCTCGTTTCAATAGAATAGTCAGCTGGCTCCCAGCTTATCCCAAATGCGAGTCTTATCTACCTTGACAATGCCGAGCTTTACACAACTGAGAAGCTAGAGAAGAATATACAGACCATGAAAATTTCTAGTTTTTTACAGTAGCGAAGAACCCGAGATCGAAGCAATCCTCGATGGCTCCCTCTTTCGGTCCGACTTAGCACAAGTCAGTACACTTCTTTCGTTCTTTTTTTTTTTCCTCGTTTCTGGAAGAGTGTCATCGGGATAGAGGTATTGAATGAAGAGGATTACTCTCTCCTAAGCATGCTGCACTGCTATTCCCTCCAACGTTAGCAACACATCTTCCTTGCATTCTGCAACGATTTTGAATCACACTATCGCATGTTTGCATATGTTCTTCTCAGAAGCAAAACATTGTTACTCCTTCCATGACGTCACAGGCCAACTCATCACATTCTTCTCTAGTCCTCGGCCGTGGCCGAGGAAAAGGCCAATTTCACTAACTTTGAAAATTCATAGAAAATTGAATAATTTTTCGCGATAATTTTTCGCGGTGGTGACCAGAAAAACAAGGAAATTTATATGCTTAGTTCCTTGCCCCCAAGTAGGGGATAGGGCCGGAAGGAAATTTATATAGGCGAAAACAAATTTTTTTGGGGGGAGACTATAGTTCGACTTTTAACGACTTTAAATTCAAAGTGAGAAAAATCAAAAATCAAAACCGAAATAATTATTGTTTGGTAATAAATATTGGAAACGTATGCGAGTAAGTCACCGATGAATGACTGGACAAATTAGAGAAAATCCCTAATTTGTCAGGTTATTTTACACTTCTACTCATAAGAAGTGTACACTCCTAAGTAAAGAATGACAACTGTTGAATGACTGGGCAAAGGTTGAGAAAACTCCTGTTTTGTCACAGCATTCTGCAATTCCACACATACAAAAGTGTAGAACTAAGTAAAGAATGAAAGCTATTGAATAGCTGTGCTGCGGTCGAGAATACTAGGGAACTTAAGAGGCTGTCTCTGTAAGAACCGACCACTGATTTTATTTCGAAAATTCGATTTTTCCCATAAGCTGGGATTTCGAAGCCCTTACCTAGTCAATCACTAAAATGAGTTTTGTTTCATTAAAAATTCCAATTGAAGTTCGGGCCGCTCGACGCAAGTTTCATGCCCGCCGAAACCTGAAAAATGGCACATATTGCCGGCGCTCTAAAAAAAATAATATTCGCTCAAAAGTCCCAATCTTTTTTTTCAACTATAGATATATTATAGCAGTTTGTTTAGCCATGTTGCAATTATAATTCAATGTTGTTCCTTCAACGGTTAAAAGAAGATTTTCTACCCGTTAAATAGAGTTTTGAACCAAACGTGAAAATAGCTCTACTTTGAAGGCACGTTTTAAAAATGTGGCACCTGTTTGAAACCGCTGAACTACATGAATAGAAAGTATAAATGTCCCTTAATTTAAAACAATAATAAAATTTGTCTGCCCACTAGGTTTTCAAAACTAACGACCGCTTAAAGTTCAGGAAATTTTGAAAACATCCCAGTAAGTAACTAACACACTCGCCTTCGTAAAGTGCTCCGATAAATTCCCGTAAATCTCTTACCTGGCTTCAAGATTAAAGTTTTGGTCCTTTGTAGCGATCCTTGAAACCTAGGTAGCATTAAAACTGCCAGCTTTTCCTTCCAACTGTAGGTTTGTATATAAAGTAGATTTATGCATTCCTCATCTGTGTCGAGCGTGACCGTCACATACTTCGATGTGCTTTGTATTACTGACCATTGTTTTCCTCGAAGCCGGTTTAGTAGACTCCTCTTGAAAGGTTTGTAGAAGCACTCTTCTGGACAACTCTCGGCACGCATACATGTATGAAGAGTAAACGGTGATTCGGGAAGCCATGGAAGGATTGATAAATGCCACGGCCATTTTATGTTTACAACAAGTGATTTAGTTCCCAATCGTTCCCGTGAGTATAATGGGAAGATTGGGAACTAAATCACTTGTTGTAAACATAAAATGGCCGTGGCATTTATCAATCCTTCCATGGCTTCCCGAATCACCGTTTACTCTTCATACATGTATGCGTGCCGAGAGTTGTCCAGAAGAGTGCTTCTACAAACCTTTCAAGAGGAGTCTACTAAACCGGCTTCGAGGAAAACAATGGTCAGTAATACAAAGCACATCGAAGTATGTGACGGTCACGCTCGACACAGATGAGGAATGCATAAATCTACTTTATATACAAACCTACAGTTGGAAGGAAAAGCTGGCAGTTTTAATGCTACCTAGGTTTCAAGGATCGCTACAAAGGACCAAAACTTTAATCTTGAAGCCAGGTAAGAGATTTACGGGAATTTATCGGAGCACTTTACGAAGGCGAGTGTGTTAGTTACTTACTGGGATGTTTTCAAAATTTCCTGAACTTTAAGCGGTCGTTAGTTTTGAAAACCTAGTGGGCAGACAAATTTTATTATTGTTTTAAATTAAGGGACATTTATACTTTCTATTCATGTAGTTCAGCGGTTTCAAACAGGTGCCACATTTTTAAAACGTGCCTTCAAAGTAGAGCTATTTTCACGTTTGGTTCAAAACTCTATTTAACGGGTAGAAAATCTTCTTTTAACCGTTGAAGGAACAACATTGAATTATAATTGCAACATGGCTAAACAAACTGCTATAATATATCTATAGTTGAAAAAAAAGATTGGGACTTTTGAGCGAATATTATTTTTTTTAGAGCGCCGGCAATATGTGCCATTTTTCAGGTTTCGGCGGGCATGAAACTTGCGTCGAGCGGCCCGAACTTCAATTGGAATTTTTAATGAAACAAAACTCATTTTAGTGATTGACTAGGTAAGGGCTTCGAAATCCCAGCTTATGAGAAAAATCGAATTTTCGAAATAAAATCAGTGGTCGGTTCTTACAGAGACAGCCTCTTAAGCACGGGTCGTTTTAGAGGCAAGGGCAACTTTAGCGACCGAAAAAGCCTGGGAAGAGAACAACGTCGTTCCCGCCAAAATATAAACGTTAAGCAGCTAGACGAGTTTTACAGCAGCGACGTCGGTAGCAAACTCTGTTCGCTTTTAAAATAAGCTGTTTGAGAAAATGTCATCCTTCAGTGAAATGAGAAACCTGCTTCTTTTTTTGTACGACAGTAAAAGCATCTGTCACGAAGAATTTTTGACCTTGTACGAAAGTTACAGTTCCAAGAATCCAGAATTCCCTTACAGCTCCTACCCAAAGTTTGATTACGACCAGATGGATAAATCAGAGTGTTTAGCGGAGTTCAGAGTGCGAAAACAGGACATAACATTATTGGCAAATGTTCTTCAATTACCAGACACTTTCCGATGTCCGCAAAGAACAACTTGTGACCGAACTGAAGGGCTTTGTATGCTTCTGAAGCGCTTCTCGTATCCATGTCGCTATTCAGACATGATTCATCGTTTTGCAAGACCAGTTCCTAAAATAAGGATGATTACCAATACAGTGATGGATCATATTTTTTTGAGCCATGGAATTTCACAATGGAATTTTGATATACTGAGTCCGCCAATGCTACAGGAGTATGCAGATGTTATCCCTGCTAAAGGCGCACCTCTCGGCAATTGCTTTGGGTTTATAGATGGGACAGTCAGACCAATTTCTCGCCCAAGCCAACACCAAAGAATAGTGTACAATGGACATAAACGGGTACATTCACTCAAGTTTCAGTCCGTCGCTCTACCAAATGGACTTATTGGAAATATGTATGGGCCTGTTGGTAAGTTATGTTCACTAGGATGCCATGAAAATAAGCTGCCACTTAAGGTTTCATTAATTTATTAATCTTATTTATCTGTTTTGGTATGCAGAGGGGAAAAAACATGATGCAAGCATGTTGGTAGATTCCAATCTTCTCCAGGAATTGGAAAGGAATGCATTTTCCCCAACAGGCCAGCCCATGAGTGTTTATGGTGATCCTGCCTATCCCCTGCGAACACACCTACAGGCACCATTCCGCCATGGTGTCCTAACACCGATGATGGAACAATACAATTTTGACATGAGTTCTGTTAGAGTAACTGTGGAGTGGCTCTTTGGGGACATCATCAACGACTTCAAGTTTTTGGATTTTAAGGTTACCGTATACCTTCAGGGGTGTCTCACGTCCAAGCAATGTAGCGCGTTCGGTTTAAGCTGTAGATACCTAAACCCCTATATCAAATTAAAGCTTATAGAGCTGGCTATCAAACCATACCAAAAATTTTGAAATAAAATGAAGTGCCGATTTTTTCACGGCCACTAAATGCGAGCGTCCTAATCACCTTTTGGAAGCTACAAGTCAAAGCGAATTTTGTTTTTCGCCAATTTATTTTTTTCCCCGGTTTCAGGACAAAAAGCGCTAAAAAAGCGTGTCTGCGTTTTGCCACATTCAATTGCAGTAAAAAGTTACAGAACATTTTCAAAATAGGACTTAAAAAATGTGAAGTGATCGTACAAAAATTGCTCTCGGAGAAAAAATATTTCGAAATAAACAATTCGCAGACACGTTTTTGTTTTTTATATGTTAATCTAGCTACTGTCCAAATTTGAGGGCAATCAAACAAATCCCCTTTGAGTTGTAACTCTTTAAAATATCTACTTCAAGCGAAAAAATTTATTCGAGAAAACAGCGCTAAGAAAAATCTCTTGCTTCGCAAACAAACTCCGCCCACAAACGCCTTCAACTGGGTTCTCAGATCACTGAGCCAATCAGCGCTTGGAAAATTTACTACCATTAACTCGCGGTGAAATTTACGCGTGAATCTCGAAAAAACCCTTGAGTTTCGCAATGCGCTCAAGGCGGAGAGATAATTTTTCTGTAGCTCGGTTTTTCTTGAAGCTGGTCTGGCAAAATGGGGAAGACGAAAAAGGATACGAACGCTAGAGTGGCTGGGCGACGAGAACAAACTGAACAAAAGAAAGCGCGGCGGAGCAAATGTGCATGGATAATATTCCAATGGATCTCAATGAGTTGGGCGATTCATCGGCATCGGACTCAACAAAAGAGTCAATGTACACGTCGCTGTTATAGCTGTCGAGTTCCCAAACCTTTACAGAATCTTTCCCTACTCTTGACTCGATCTTTTTGCCTGCTTGATACGATAGCTATAGCTTCATCCGCGAGGCCAACTTTCGCTTCTTCACTCACTGATGTGTTTTCGTTCGTTCTTCGCTTTTTCGAACTGGTAAACAGAGTTTTCCGTGGTCCATGTTTACTTATAACTTAATAGAATTACATCTAATACGAAAAATGCTTGGATCTGAGTAGCCAGCCAATTCGTGGTATCCATATATTCCCGCGAAAGTAGTCTCGGTTGATTGCGTACACGTTATAGGGCTGTCAATCAAGAGGGAACTTTTACTTCCGGCCGTAACGTAAAACCTCCATTTCTCCGCCAATATTGAGTTTTTTTCAATTTTGTTTTCAGAAATTAGAGATTAC
>NC_138148.1:18444800-18472300 GCF_964199315.1 Orbicella franksi | reverse complement strand
ACACGTGACCTCGAGGAGCTGTAAGCCTGAGCCCGCGATATGGTCACGTGATACTTGGTCAGCGGATACCTTGTATTGACAGGTGTCAATTGATCATAACATGAATGTCCAATATCAAGGAAGTACACGGTAAACCAAGGCTGCATGTCTCTGTCAACCTATTATTTGGAGTATGGCCGCCATGTTGGGTAACTCCGCCGTCGCTGTCGCCGTCGTCGTCGTCGTCGTCGTCGTGCGTACGCGCCCACGAGCAATACCGCTAGCCATGATAACCATGAGAAAATCAACTGATGGGTTTCCTTTTCTTTCCCATATGAGTATGGGGCTCCGCTTGGCGGCCCTTCGGGCCGCCGGAGCTCCGCTATCAACTTGTCATTACGCTTAACAAATGAACTTAGAACGATTTTCTTTCTAGAACTCATTCTTGTAATTAAAATGATCAAAGAAAGAACGACAGCTTAAAACGACATAGCAACAACACCCGAACTCCAAGTAAATTGCTTTTAATTGGCGTTTGAATTAACGAAATTTCCAAAGCGATGACTTTCAAAATATTTAAGTTAAAAGTGGTCCATTGTGTTTTTCTTTATTCACCCAAATGTTCTAAGATAGCCATCTGCGGTTTGTTGGAAACGAATTATGTATTCAGGGTGACTGCTCGCGTCACGCAATTGTTTACATTCTCACGGCGGTTCAGGGAAAAATTCATGAGAAGCAGAGGCCAAGGCGGGCGACTTAAAACCATTTGCCCAGAGATGTTTTTTGATTTTCAAACAGGTGGGTGTACAGTTAACCCGTAGAAAGTGTTTTTATGGTATTTAAAGTTATAGCCCATAGAAAAATATGGCGATGTTTTTATGCAATAATTCTCTTGCGACACATTGTAAAATTTTGCGTGTCAGTTTGATCTCGTTTCGGGCTCAAAAGAAACCTCGATTTATTTTATTTTTCGCTCAGTCATACCATGAACACCTAAGCTGAATGTAAAGACCATTGAAAGATTCTCAAGAAGCTGCTGTGCGACGCGCAAAGCAATCAAATTTTCAGAAAATTTAGCATAACAGGAAGTAGATTTTGCGCTCAATCGGGGCGAATTCGTTTTTCGCAAATTTCTCCCCCAAAAAGCTGCATTAGGAGAAACTAACTATGGTCCGTTTGTTTACTAGCTAGGGACAATCTATGGGCAAAAAATGAGCAAAATCGATTTTTCGACTTGTGCCGTTGTTTGTCCATAGTTATGGGCACTGGCTCTTAAGTTCCCAACTGTTCAATGGCTGGGGAAAACGTCGTGAATATCCTTAATTCGTAACAGTCAGTATGTTACACCTCTGCACATGGAGAACTGTAGAACTAAGGCCCCGTCCACACGTATCGGGATATTTTCGAATCCGCAACTTTTTCTTTCCGGATTTAAAAATTTCCCCGTCTACACGTAGCGCATTCAAATCGAATTCGCCTGTCCACAAGCATCCGATGGTATCCGAATTCGCTCTACAGAAACTAGGCCTACACATTGGGCCGCCATGTTGGTTTATTGTTCGGTAAGAGACCAGACACGATTTTGGTACGTCATCGGATTCGAAAATATCCGGATTCACTGTCCGCACGTTATCGGATTCGTTGCGGATTTATTTCTTCCCACGCTGGAGAGCGGATTCAAAAATATCCGAATTCGCTGCCGAATTCGCCGGATGCGTATGGACGGAAGCCGTATCCGGAAAGAAAAAGTTGCGGATTCAAAAATTTCCGGATACGTCTGGACGAGGCCTAAGTAAAGGATGACAACTGTGAAAAAGCTAGGGGAAAATGCGGTTGAAATCCCAAGTTTATCACACTATTCTACGCTTCTATACAGAGAGAAGTGTAGAATTATATCAGTATAGAAACCAGAGACGCGAGTTTTTAAGCCTATAACTTAGCTTAGTAATTCTGACGAATTGGTTTGGTTCGGTTTTACATTGCTACGCCATTTTAACAATGATTGGCCTAAAAAACTCGGGCCACTTTGTCATCCAATGAGAAGTAAAACCAAAAGCCTTTGAGTTTTGATTGGTTCACTGGATTTTTTGTGTGATCTTTTTTATTGGCCAGTTTGACTACTATAGTTTTGGTTTTACCACACTCGGGTGAAAAATGCTCTATCAGCTTAATTTGCAGTACGTGTGAAAAGACGATTTTACCGTGGAACTCGGGTTGCGTATCATATGCGCACACGCAGCTGTCTGTTTTGTAAACGGTCGATGCCATTTTCTCTACACTTAGAATTTTTTTTAACTATCAACGGTTTTTTTCTCTACTAAATTAAAGAAAAAAGAAAATTTGTGAGTAAACACCCAGAATTCAACCCTGAACCTCTGTTTACGAAAATCCCTCTTATACCACTACACTACCAGGTTGATCCGCCAAATGGCCACGAAATTTAATTATAAAACGTGACTTTCTTAAATACTAATGATAGAGTGCCCCAAACATCGAATAGAAGCTAACCGCAAGCAAATCAGTGTGAATATGAACAATTAGGAGCCATTGCCTGTAAATATGGGGAATCCGACGACAGGTCGGAAAATTCGGATTTTCTTTTATTGCGTCAAAAAGACCCTTTTGGTGAATTATTGTCAGAAATATACTTTCAAAGTTCCAGCGAGTTCACATTTTTGTGAAATCTAGGAAAGTTCGAAATACCGCTCCATCAACCAAAATGGCCTATGAAATTTATGCAAAATAGCACATTTTCAACAGGCCAGTACAGAAAGAAGGGAACTTGCCTGGATTTCACATTCTCACAGTTTGTAATTTAGACTTTGATCATTCTTCTGAGCTAAAAGTCATCTTGAAGTAAACACGTTTTGTCTATTTCTTGGCCGTTTGTAAAGTACAACTATCGCAATTTAATTTACATGTAAAATTTCAACTGATTTTAGAGGGTCATAACTCTTCTAGTATGCAAATCTCTCAACAAATAAAAGGTTCTAAAACAAGAACTATGTTATGGGTATACCATATCTAAATGGCTAGTTTGGCCTGTGAAAACTAAGCGCGCTAGACGAAAAACTATAAAGGGTATTTTGACCATTTGCGCCATTTTGGACGAGCGAGCAAGAACTTCGATTTCGCGATCATCTTTATCAACATAATTCGACATGTTTTATGACACAAATTATTCGTAGACATCGTGTATTGTACACTTAAGCAGTTCTTTAAATAATACCTCACAATAAGCCTTGGTTATAGACGGCACAGTCCTCTAGAAATCAGCCGCCCAAGCAGACGATTTTGGCAAAATGTCGGCTTTCAAGCGGACCGGTAGTCCTGCATTCAAAACTTGAGCACCTTTGGCGAATAAATGGAGAAAAGGCATCGCTACTTCTTCCTTCGTTATCTCTTGTTATTAGTTCTCTCTTTTTACGTTAAAAAAACGGGAACCAATCCCGACTGCAACGATTAATAGAACCGTTTGCTCGGAACGAAACACGGGGCACATGTAGCGTTTCCGTACAGAACATTATTAAGAGCGTAAATCCGAAAATATCGAGAATCGGCCGATAGAAGCGAAATATAGAATTTTTTCTTATTTGACCAAAAGAACTCATTTGGTTAACTATTTTCGGAAATGACATCAAAAGGTTCGATTTCCTTTTCTTTTCTTCAAAATTTGCAAAACTTGAAAATTCGGCCACAGGGCTTTCAGCGGTGGCCATGAGACTTGAAATTTGGCACATGTTTAACATACTCGTATGGACGTACCAAACGTTGTCTTAATATGTCCTTTACACAGTTTGTGGTGCATCTCTTAAACTTTACTCCGGACTAAATTTTGTTTAAAAATGTTTCTATTTTACAAAATAATTAACCTTCGGAAGCTGAACCATTTACGAACCTAAAGTGATAAGGCTAATATTAGCAAACTTTGAGCTTATCAAATGCTGTCTGTTATATTAAAGTCAAGTAAATAAATATAACCAAATGAAAGCAGGTTCTTTATTCTACTCGCCTGGATAAAATTACAGCTGGCCCGTAAAAACTGTTTCGTTGAGAGAATTTTCCGTGATGTCACTTTGACGCATATCTCACTTAATTATTCAATTGTAATCATTGCACAATTGTTATTATTTTCGACTATTTTTTTTATTTTATACATTCCCACTAAATCTTTGAAGGAAAAGAATTGAAATAAATCCAAGATAAGAAGTTCAAACAAGTTTTTACAACTCAGCTTATTAATAGACTAATCTGTTTGTTTTTTCAATAGCACTAGTACTTTATCATGAGTCACGCAAACTTTTTCACACGGTAGCGAACTTGACTATGGCCTCGATAGATCCTTTTTGACATGGATCTTATACATTCTAACTAATACTTTTGTTATAACGAGTACAGATAGCCACTCAAGCAATGGAAATACAAAATTCGTGAAACGTGAAAGGGATATCTTTAAACACAGACAACAACTATAATTAAATTAAACTAGGTACGTCGCGTTAAACTTTACAGTATCACTACCACTAGTAAACACTTGCCTGCTCTGCTGTACTATTTTCATATGCAAAATTTCCATTCACGAAAAAGTCTGAGATATGGTATATTCCAGAATCGGTGTATATTAGGAAGACGTTGGTTATGTTTCTTACTTTACGATTAAATATTTCACTCGAGCTTCGGAATAAACTCAGTAGACATTTTTAAATTAAACGGAAATCCTTGAAAACGTTCATTAACAGATTCATTCCTAGCTTTGGAATTCTCAATAAGTGTTCCCTATAAATAACTTTTACCTGAACCACTCACGCTCAGTAGCTAGTTATATCGGTCTGTATCTCGGGCAAATTAATTGCTGATCACATTGTCACGTAACACAATTTAGGGGTGTGATTGAGTAACAAGTATTTTCACTGGCCTGAAAATCGTATCTTCATCAAGGTAAACTTTATGAAAAAAGTAGCAATGAGATGAAGATCCAAACTGACTAGCTTATTGAGAATTCCAAAGCTAGGAATGAATCTGTTAATGAACGTTTTCAAGGATTTCCGTTTAATTTAAAAATGTCTACTGTGTTTATTCCGAAGCTTGAGTGAAATATTTAATCATAAAGTAAGAAACATAAATAACGTCTTCCTAATATACACCGATTCTGGAATATACCATATCACAAACTTTTTCGTGATTGGAAATTTTGCATATGAATATAGCACAGCAAAGCAGGCAAGTGTTTACTAGTGGTAGTGATACTGTAAAATTTAATGCGACGTACCTAGTTTAATTTAATTATGGTTGTTGTCTGTGTTTTAAGATATCCCTTTCACGTCTCACGAATTTTGTATTTCCATTGCTTGAGTGGCTATCTGTACTCGTTATAACAAAAGTATTAGTTAGAATGCATAAGATCCATGTCAAAAAGGATCCATCGAGGCCATATAGTCAAGTTCGCTACCGTGTGAAAACGTTTGCGTGACTCATGATAAAGTACTAGTGCTATTGAAAAAACAAACAGATTAGTCTATTGATAAGCTGAGTTGTAAAAACTTGTTTGAACTTCTTATCTTGGATTTATTTCAATTCTTTACCTTCAAAGATTTAGTGGGAATGTATAAAATAAAAAAAAATAGTCGAAAATAATAACAACTGTGCAATGATTAACAATTGAATAATTAAGTGAGATATGCGTCAAAGTGACATCACGGAAAATTCTCTCAACGAAACAGTTTTTACGGGCCAGCTGTAATTTTATCCAGGCGAGTAGAATAAAGAACCTGCTTTCATTTGGTTATATTTATTTACTTGACTTTAATATAACAGACAGCATTTGATAAGCTCAAAGTTTGCTAATATTAGCCTTATCACTTTAGGTTCGTAAATGGTTCAGCTTCCGAAGGTTAATTATTTTGTAAAATAGAAACATTTTTAAACAAAATTTAGTCCGATGTCATTTCCGAAAATAGTTAACCAAATGAGTTCTTTTGGTCAAATAAGAAAAAATTCTATATTTCACTTCTGTCGGCCGATTCTCGATATTTTCGGATTTACGCTCTTAAGAGGCTGTCTCTGTAAGAACCGACCACTGATTTTACTTCGAAAATTCGATTTTTCTCATAAGCTGGGATTTCGAAGCCCATACCTAGTCAATCAGTAAAATGAGTTTTATTTCATTATAAATTCCAATTGAAGTTTTCTAGGATTGATTAAAGTTTGGTCCGCTCGACACAAGTTTCATGCCCGCCGAAACTGGAAAAATAGCACATATTGCCGGCGCTCTTAAAAAAATAATATTCGCTCAAAAGTTCCAATTCTTTTTTTTCAACTATAGATATATCATAGCAGTTTGTTTAGCCATGTTGCAATTATAATTCAATGTTGTTCCTTCAACGGTTAAAAGAAGATTTTCTACCCGTTAAATCGAGTCTTGAACCAAACGCGAAAATAGCTCTACTTTGAAGGCACGTTTTAAAAATGTGGCACCTGTTTGAAACTGCTGAACTACATGAATAGAAAGTATAAATGTCCCTTAATTTAAAACAATAATAAAATTTGTCTGCCCACTAGGTTTTCAAAACTAACGACCGCTTAAAGTTCAGGAAATTTTGAAAATATTCCAGTGAGTAACTAACACACTCGCCTTCGTAAAGTGCTCCGATAAATTCCCGTAAATCTCTTACCTGGCTTCAAGATTAAAGTTTTGGTCCTTTGTAGCGATCCTTGAAACCTAGGTAGCATTAAAACTGCCAGCTTTTCCTTCCAACTGTAGGTTTGTACATAAAGTAGATTTATACGTTCCTCATCTGTGTCGAGCGTGACCGTCACATAATTCGATGTTCTTTGTATTACTGACCATTGTTTTCCTCGAAGCCGGGTTAATCATGTAGAGTCCTCTTGAAAGGTTTGTAGAAGCACTCTTTTGGACAACTCTCTGCGCACATACATGTATGAACAGTAAACGGTGATTCGGGAAGCCAAGGAAGGATTGGTAAATGTCACGGCCATTTTGTGTTTACAACAAGTGATTTAGTTCCCAATCTTCCCGTGAGTATAACGGAAAGATTGGGAACTAAATCACTTGTTTATTTTAAAGCGCCGGCAATATGTGCTATTTTTCCAGTTTCGGCGGGCATGAAACTTGTGTCGACCGGACCAAACTTCAATCAATCCTAGAAAACTTCAATTGGAATTTATAATGAAATAAAACTCATTTTAGTGATAGACTAGGTAAGGGCTTCGAAATCCCAGCTTACGAGAAAAATCGAATTTTCGAAGTAAAATCAGTGGTCGGTTCTTACAGAGAGAGCCTCTTAAGCATTTGATGAGTGCGTTTTGCTCCATCAACAAATTATAACCAGTTTCTACCTTGTCCGGCCCTAAACTAAAGCAGATATGATATCGTTCATTCTGAAAGGCTTGATTACCAATGATGGCATCGACCGTTAAAAATGGAATTGACCGTTTACGAAAGGGAAATCAGCTGCGTAGACGTACTGTATCAACCGGGAGCAGAATTAATGGAAACAAAATAGGCAAAACTATCGAACGAACTTCACCTACTTTAATTCTTTATTAGCTTAGATTAAACTTAGACAAACTTAAAATCTTAGAGGTACGGTGCTTGTTGGCAACTTTATCTCGAATTACTCTTTTGCTGCAGGTTCCAAGTAAATTATCTGTACAGTTATAAGTCATCATAATGTATACGAAAAATTGGATCAGCTAATGACTTTAAAATCATTTCAATATCATAGCAGTTACATTAGCGTAAGATAACTCCTTAGCAACAAAACAGATCAAAACTCCATTGGGATTTACCAAGGTCAAGGAAAAAAATCAAAAACTATTAGGGATATAACAATGAGAAAAGTATTACTTTTCAGCCTTCTTTTTTAGTGGACGCAGGTATAACACTATATTGTAAAGAAGTAAACCTATCAAAATAGCTACTTTAACTCTTAATGATATTTTCTAAATCTTGCATAACGTGTTGTAACATGCTGCGGTTAACAAGTCCTCTGACGGTTCTGCCATTCTCGTTTCGATAATGTTCTAGAAGTCAGAAATGCTGTAGTTGCTCTTGTTGTTGCTCTTCCCCCAGCTGATCATGAGGGGGTTCCATTTGGAGAGATACTTGGTGACTTTCTTAGGAATTGTCGGGTTTCGCATACACGTAGCTCTTCCTACATTGAACAAGAAGCTATGTTAGCTTTAGGTCAGGGATTTAAAACTCCATGCAAGTTAACATTAAGGGTAAATGTCAGTAAAAATCAAAGATTATCGAAAAAATCGCGGACACGGCCAAAAATCGATTTGGCTCATTTTTTGCCTGTAGGTAGCCTTATATAGTAAAGTAACGGAAATGGGGTTAGACGTTTGAAATATACACTTTAACGGGAATAAACCGTTAAAAACTTTCGGCGGGTCAATTGCTCAAATTTCACCAAGCGCGATCCTGAAATTATGCACTTTTCGGGCAGTTGTCATACGAACGAAAGTATAACAGAAGGACTTTTCTAGCTACAGAAATATAGAGTTGGGCTTGCTTTAGCGAGACAAAGTGATAGTTTTTGTCCCGTGTTATTTCTGGAGGAGCTACGTCTCTGTTAAGAGACGACATCTTCGGCCTTTTGAAATTAAGGCAAAGGTGGCCTAGAATAGCTTGGCAAAAATACATGTGGTAGCGTCTCAAAGTTTACAATAACACTACCAAGAAGCCTTGAAAGATAGTTCTTTACGATTTGGGTTTTATTTCTTTGGGACCTTTGGCAATCAAAAGATGACCACCGGCCGTATTTCGGTTAAATACTAGGACGTCATAATGAGATGCATAATAACAAAATTAAGCGCGTTGTACACAAATAGCTGTTTTGGTCAGTTACAACTTCACTGGCCGTTGAAATGACTAGAAACATATTAAAATTTCTACAACTACACTTTATTTTCATGTACTGAGACAGGAGAAACAAATTTCGACTTTTCCTACCCTGTGAATCGCGCCATAATTCTGCATGATTCTGCACACAACAGGTTAAATTTGCCACACAGCCGTTAGTTTGCGTTTGCTTCGCATCCAGTGAGCATGAATTCGAGCATTTGCATCCCTTCTGCGCCTTCTGCACTCGCCAGTTTCGAATATACTGAAAATCGTCAACACAAATTGCAAGAGATGCCACAAGTAGTGGCGAGCTCGAGTGACTGAAATGCGATATGTAGAACTCTGCTGTCACGCAACGCCCTCTTAAAAATTGTATACGCACCGCCTTTTATAATCAGCGGAGCAGTTATTCGTGAAACGTACAGTGCTCAGTTACTTGGAAGTGCAGGTACACTCCTGGACTAACTGTGTGAGTCGTGCGATGTATGGCTTTTTCCTCTTCTGAGGTAAAATGTCAGAAATATCCAGCCCAAGGTCGATGCACATGTCTCCTAGCCTATCCACTCTTAAAGTTGTGAGTGTACGTTTTTGTACAAGTTCGCAGATGTTAAGATCGAAAGATACAATCGGATGCTGAATAGCCACATCTCTCATCACATTTGCACACACAGCAGATAGATGACTAAGAATTTCCTCATCGTCGGCACTCTCCATGACCACTTCTGAGACTTCACTAGCTTTTACTTCGTTACCGGCGGCTGTAACTTCTAACCGCTTCTTTGCTGAAAGACGGCTAACGAAGCCACTAATCTGCTGTTCCCCCGCTTGGTCTCTTGCTAAGCTCATTGCTTTCGAAACTTCCTGTGGATCGCTTTTCCGTCCACTTTGCTCCCCTTTTAGAAATTGGTCAGTTAAGAATTCGGACTGTTTCTTTGTAAAACGCACCTTTTTCTTAATTGTCTTCAAGGCCCAACCCATTTGAAGAGGCGGCAAGGCGTCACTCTTTGCTTGGACAGTAACTTGAACGCTTGGAATTTGACTGCATCCCTCCGTCAGCTTGGAAGAATATTCTCTTTTAGCTCTATCGTAGAGAGTTTCCTGTTCGAGCATCATTTGATGTTTTCCAGTATCTAGGTGTGTCTGGAGGTTTGCAAAGCGACTGTATGCTTTTACACATCCTTCCTCTGGACACGGGAAAAGCATGTCATCTGGCTTATTTTGACCAATACTGCTTCGTTCTTGGTTTTCGCTTTCAGTTGAGAAATCTGCTTTGACAGAGCTTTTCTTGATATGTCGATGTCTCACAATCTTGAACGGCGGTGCGCCACTTACATTCTGCGATGGAGGTTCTAGGATTTCCAATTTTTCGGGCTGCTTCATGACTCCTTCGAACTTTGCCCATGGCACTACTTTACCGGAACCCACATTGAATGCTCTCCACACTCGTACGCCAGTTTCATCGTACTCAAAATTGTTGAGTAAGCTTATGCCATGCCATTTGATATTCAAGGCGCGTGACGGATTGGCAGCAACATAGCTTGCGTTCACTCCTGTGGTTCCTTTTTGTGACCGGAGACATCCTGAGGCACAGAGCAAAATCTACTAGCTCTTCTCTATCCGATTCCAAGGCTTGATCAATGTAACGGGCAAACAGTCATTTCCGAAAAATTGACGGGCTTCACGAAAACCCCCTTCTTGCTAAGATAAGTTCTATCTCTGTCTCAACACCTCAAAACTGTAAAAAACGCTCGTGGCTTCTGATATCCTTGCTGCACGATGACAGCGATACTGTCTGAGTGGACGGATGCCTTGCGCGTTCCTCTGCACCACAAACGCCACCAAAAATACCAAGGAAAGAACAAGACATTTTTTTTTTGCTGGACTTTAAGCAACCGTTATCTTTACTCCTTTCACCGACGATCATTACGCTTTTGCTTTTTGTTTACTTTCGTTAACTGGTTACATTTGTTTCCCGTGGGAAAATTGAATCGTTATTTTCGTCCCATAAAGTTTTCACTGTAAGTTTTAAATTTGTGACATTTTGTAAAGTCTGTTTCTTTGTGGCATCTTTTTTGTTCATGACGGCAATATATTTGTTTAGATTTTATTCGTGTTGCAGAATGTATTGTTAGTTGATCTGGTTACGTGACAGATTATCACATGCCACGCAGTCGACACGCAGACAGGAACCTGTGCAAAGCGCTAGCGGTGCCTGCCGTATTGTACGGGATCTTTTGTGTGTGGGACGTCAAAAAAGCCAAAATTAAGATCAAAGTAGACTAAACGAAACTGGCTTGCGACACGCTATAGAAAATGACGACAAGTAACTCTTAAAGTTTACTCATCACCGGCTCAGTGGCTTCAATGAGTACGCCGATCGGCCCCCTTTACACCAACTTGCAGAGGACAGTATTTCGAAAGTATCTTCCAAGCGGCATAATAAGGGCCTATAAAAGATTTCTAAGGTAAGGAACTATTGATATCAAAGCAAACAACAAGCTAAGTGCGGCTGCGACTCAAACAATGGTTTGCTTGTGTCACTGCAATGTTGATTGTGTTCATTTCAATATGGTGCCATTTACAATTTTACCGAAGTTTGGTTGGTTGGTATATTGAAACAGTAGAAGATACCAGAAAAATGAAACGATAAATTTGAAGACCTACCTTATAAGCCCTCGTGATAGTATTGCTGGAAATTTTGAGACACTACCACATGTATTTTTGCCACAATATATTAGGCCGGGTTTGACGTGAACTAAGAATGGCGAAGACGTCCTCTGGTAATTAACCCGTGGTTTCATCAGGAAGGACACAATACAAAAAATATCAGTATATCTTGGTAAAGGAAGGCCAACTGTATATATTTATAGCTAGGCAATTCCTGCCGTCGGATTTTAGCTCATCTAAGGTTGGCCTGAAAACTACATAATTTCGAGCTGGCACGCACTCATTTTCGATCATGCAATTCATAACGGTTTATTCCCGTCAAAATGAATATTTACACAAACTAACCTCATTTCACTTTAGCTAATACCTATAGTTACCTGTAGACAAAAAATGGGACGAAACGAATTTTTGACCATGTCCGCGATTTTTTTATTTTTCTTTAATTTTTAGAGACATCCACTCTTAAATACTTCGTGATTCGAAGTGCGGTCGACAATTCAGCCGAGTGGGAACATGCACGCGTCTAGTCGTTGACAAGACGACGACACTCAGCATGTACTACGCTTGGGCCTAGGCCTCGCATTTCAAACAAATACATCTGAGGGGCACCCTAATGATTTATGTCAAGGAAGGCAAACAACAAATTGTAACTGCGAAAGTTGATCGGCAGGACCAGCGTTAGACCCATTTGACCTCTTAAGACGTTGCCCGCATTTCTCACGGAGTTGGAATTATTCTTACCTTTCTACATGGTGTCTTCTCTTTCTAGCTGAGATAACACCATCTGCAAGATTAATAGTATTATGATAATCGTAACTGGCAGTTTAGTAATACATTAATTAGTTATACTTAAGTCTTTGGGGTTAAAGAGAATCAGCATGGAAAAATGTGTGTAAATAAACCACAGAAAGATGTTTTCCTCGGACTTTTAGGACATAATGGCAACTTCCAAATGCACTTACCTAGCGCTTCTCTCAGAGCCCTCCCATTGTGCTTCAGAGAGCAAAGCTTCTCCCTCATTTCATAGATCTTCTCTATGGGAATGACTTCGCTCTTGTCCTTAGAGCATGACGTGATGGTATCCACGATGACATTCTTCTTTACCTCATATGTCTGCTTGTCCCTCTTCATTTGCTCTATCTTCTCGTCATCTCTAATCACCTTCTCTTTAGCTCCCTCCTCTTTGATCAGCATGTCGAGGTACTCGCTGAAGGAGTCGTTGTAGGCGATCATGGCGTTCTCCTTAAGAAAGACGCCAAAGAAACTGGCACATTCAAAAATTAACGTTTTTTCCTCTTCAAGCTCCTTGATGCTTTTCTCCAACTCCGCAATGAATGATTCCTTCTGAGACTTCAAATTGGACTTCTTGTTGATCTTGTTCCTTGCTTCGTCGGACAGGAATTCCTTCTCTACTAGACTAGCGGTGTAGGTTATGTGCATGTGAACTCTGTAGCCGTGCCTGCATCGTTTGCAATTCCCATCAGACATTGCGGCACAACCACGAAGCTGCTCGATGTTAGTAGTCTCAACTGGAACTCCTGAAAGGTGGCAATGATCATGGCAGACCTGTTGATAAACTGTATTTCTTTCCCTCGACTTTCCGACATTTACATACTTCTTGCATTCTTCGGCAGCACAAACAGTAATGGGATAGGGGAGTTGATTTATCGCCAGTTCAAAAGCATTAAACTTGAGTTCGGCCTGGAAGGAGTTGATGTCGGCGTCAAAGACCTTGCACTGGTCTTGTACATCATTGATCTTCTTCAAGTTGATCTCAATCAGTTGAACAGCCTGTCCCATTGGTTTGCTCATGGCGATAATGCAGTTCCTTGCCTCGTTTAGACTCAGGGTCTTCTTAGTCTCGTGGGGCTTCATATTTTTAACCAGGTTGAACAGTTTGCAAGTCTTGTCACACGATTTGACCCAGCTCTTTGAGTAGAGGTCAACATCTTCTGATGTGAACCGAATTCCACTCTTGTGGCAGGCAAGAAATCTGTCGATGAAAATGTTTAAAATGTTTAAAATTAATAGATTGGACTTATATCCTGGCCCTTGATTTGAACCTTGAAATTCTTGCTTATCCTGTTTTCTTCGGCTACGCGTAATTCAAACATAATTTAATAAGCTGTGCCATTGACGCAGTGATAAAATTAAGGTAGTCTAAAACATTAAGAGCGAGGTTTTTTTTACTGAAAGCGATAAAAATTTCAACATAATAAAAAGATGATTATATGACCTGATACAAATCTTTATATTCTTTAAACGAAGGATTGTTTACAAATCTACTAATTTTGTCTAAGGGAATCTTTGAAATAATAGTACACCTGAACGCTTCGTTGTCAAAGCAAAAGTAGTTTGACGGGGAGAGATTGACTCCAATATTATACTCCTGGAGGAGCTCTTTGAGAACTGGGAGGCTGTCCCCTGGCCTGTAGAAGGTTCCCCTAGAGTTAGTAAAGGCGAAGATGATGTTAGACTCCAGGGCCTTGTGTAGGTGGGTCAGCAACTCTAACACACAAAATTTGAAGGCGACAGTCAGTCTTGCGTTGTTTGGCTTGAGAAGTACAACCACGGCATTAATCTTGTCGTAGCAGGTAAGAAAGGCCAAGATATTCTCGAAGTTCTCCTTGTCCTTCTCAATACCTCTACAGTCGCCCATACCCGGAGTATCAATAAGGTGAAACCTTGTGGTGTCTGTTTCAATCATGTGTTCCCGTGGAAACTGGGTAGCAGACCGACCACTTTTGAGCTCCTCATTTGGATCAGATCCGAATGCGATGTCCTTCCCCTCTCCTTCTTCATTGGTGAAGATGAACCTGAAATAATTAAAATTAAAGTTATGGAGTGTATTATTTTAAGAGGATTGCACACAGCACTAAAGCACTTGTACGCATACAACAGTACATTCCTGGACATAGTTCGGGTAATTACCACCAAAATAAATCTGTCCAGTCTGTTTTCTTGATTGTCGAACTCGGTCGCCGAGAGTTTTTGAGGCCGGTATCTTAATCTAGTTTGGACAGCAAAACCTGAACGAAGTGCAACGCTACAGAGGGAGTGAAGCTAAGATAGTGGACGCTGTCCACCCCAGTCGCCGTCACTCTTCATCATCTAGGTTGCTTGAGACCCTCTCGAATTTCTGTGAAGGTTTGAAATTAAGATGGCGGCTTATCAATTGGGACTGCTCCCCCCCCCCCCCCCAAACAAAGTCCTCCCATGGCTGCACTGCCTGACGTTCAACAACCCACACTTTAACGAGTGGCATAGGGTAAATGCATATGGACTCTCGTGCAAGATCTATCATCTCACCTAGATGGAATCAAGACAGTGAATTCTGGGTTATCCATGGCCTCTTGGAGGGTGTCATGCTTGGTATAGTTGGCGATCCCATTGATCCAGGTGGACTTGCCTACTCCAGTCTCACCCAGGATGAGGATGTTGACGTCTTTCTTGTCGTTCACGCCCAACGACTGCAAATTAAACAACAGTACATTAGACATGATGTGGAGTATATATGAAATAATTCATATTTGAACTGCGGTTCTAGATGAAAGTGAAGAATGATCATCGCAGTAAATTTTCCAATTTAAGCAATTGGAAAGACGAATCCTGAAAAAATCAGGGCTTCAACGGGATTCGAATCCGTGACCTCTGCGAATACCGGTGCGAAGCCACACATTGGGAGCGAGGTCAATTAATTGAGTTCATATCTTCCCGTGAGGAGTGAAATGATGTGGAGTATATATGAAATAATTCATATTTGAACTGCGGTTCTAGATGAAAGTGAAGAATGATCATCGCAGTAAATTTTCCAATTTAAGCAATTGGAAAGAAGAAGCCGATCACGATTACTGCGATGATCATTCTTCACTTTCAAAACATTAGACAAAAAAGGACGAACTTTGGGTCAGGATTTTTTTTACCTCACTTGCAAGCCTTAGCCTATTTAGTGTAATGATCTTCTAAAGCGGGTGGTGTGTTCCCTATTAGAGCACAGTGGTGTGCTGGAAAACTTGAGGGTGAAAAGCTGTCATCATCATAATCATTGTCATCCTCGATGTCGTCGTCGTCAATTCGTCATCACCACTGCCACCATTGTAGTCAGCTAGAATGTCCATTGCATATTTCATTTCACATCCATATGTCATTTCAAATCCATTTCAGTAAAACAATTTTTTGCATTTACCTCTTGAATATCCCCTTGAGACTCGACTCCAACTCCATCTTCTTCATCTTCTTCGGAGTCAAAGGCATCGTTCCCCTTTGCACTTGCCATACTGCCAACACTGTAATAATTTATACTGTGAACTCCTGAAGAGCTCCGCAAACCTGATAAAATGTACAATTTGAAGATAATAGGCCGTTGGACTTTCTGGTGACAGTTATATTATTTTACATGAAAGCACAACTCGTGACTTGTGATTTGTACGAATATTTCAAGTCTACACACACATCACCTTAGAAACGCTTAGTCAAATTATTAATATTAATATTCCCAGACCAAAAAGTGAGTCTGCAAAAGGTAGCCCTATGTACTTGGGAAAAGAGGCTGAAAAGCTGTTTTCGTCCTAGTAATGGGGATATATATTAATTTGTCGAACGTTGAGTGGCAACGGCAAAGCAATCTTGTTGGTAAGATCAAACAAAATCAAATATTACTTTAAACGTTGGATTTACAAGCAACTCATACCCTCCCCCGCCACCCTTTGCATTTTCGTTATAATAGTGGTCAGACATACCAAAGTTATTTTGCGTTTTATAGTAGCCCTCAGCTTGCTCTGCACGACAATACTTTTTCTTGATAATGTCGCCAAATGACGTCAAACAACGTCATTAAGTCGGCTATCTCGGATCCCCCATCTTGGATTTCACTTTTTCTCGTCGATAGATTTGAACAAAAACATGGAAAGATATTCACTGTTGAGGGAAGTAAACCATTTCAAGAAATTTACACCAAGTGCCGTTATAAGACCTTAATGAAGTTCTATTTCTTGGCTGTATAAAAAGCTTATAGACAGCATTATGATTTTTCTTCTTCATTCCACAGATATCAATAGATATGATCATAGTAGCAGTTTCATGTCTCCTTGACCATTTCAAATCAGTCATATATTTAAGAAGATCTTTGTACCCTCCTTGGTTAGCTTTTGAACCTACATACTTACGTTTTTCATCAGTGATAGGAAAACAATGATCATCTTTGACATAGTACACTAAAGTCACAAACTGACTGAATAGAGAGTCTTTTGGTGTTAATCTCGGAACCTATAAAATAAACCTGTTTACAACAACCCTACCATGATCCACAGCAGCTGCTTTTTGAATCAATTCATCATCGTTTTGTAATTCAATATTAAACTGTAGTTGCATTGGGGGTGACATTTTATCTTCAAAATCTTCGAAAAAAAAGAATATCTATTCAATGGTATGATTACATTTACATCATTTGGAGCATTTCCAGCTGCATTTTACCTAGCCTCGAATCCAGCATTTTGATTAGCATTATTGTTTCCACTTCATTAAACATTAGTCAACAATCAATAAACTAAACTGTTTCCCAAGTATAGTCGATCTATCGTTCACCTACTTAAATGAGATATCACGCCTCCTGAATACATTTATATTGACTTGAGATGTCAGGGCAATGCAAGCAGCCCAGCTAATGGTGTCAGTCATTTGATTTTTTATGGAATTTAGGGGAAACAGAATGATATAAACTCAGATGTATATGATGCTCTGTATTATTTTGAGAATAAAATTCACTTTAGAAAAGGTATTAGATTGCCAGTTGAGATATACAAATCAGTTGTATCACAAGTTTTATTGATTGGATTAGTAAGATGATATTTTCGATGATAGACTGATTTCTTCATTATTTTATATTTGTTCTCATTAAAATTAATATACTCAGCTGCTTGTGAGTAACCATTTAAAACCCCACAGTTATAACAAATATAAGCACCGTTTATTCTCGCAACACAAATCAGGTATTGATTTTGTGTAATTTTGCAGTTTTTTGTCACAAAAACAACAAATCATCGTACCATTAGATTGTAATTCTTTGTGAATATTTTTATCACACATTTTAAATATATTTATCTATATTTTTAAAACATATAATAAATTCTGAATGTTTTCCTAATTGATTTTTATTCATATGGTTTAGTAGCTAGTTTTAAAAATTCTATTATTTTCCCTTTAGTCACATCATCTAAAATGACTGATTCATTCTCTTTTTTCTTATCTTTTTTATTTATAATTATCAAAAAATTGAATCATTTATATTACACAATTAAATTTTTATTTTGAAGTAAACTTTATTAGTAAACTTTATGAGTAAAATTTTCTAGAAAGCTTACTCGCACAACTCGAAAGACGATACAAATGTAAATATAGCTTAATCCCATAATTTTATACAAGACACATCTGCTATTTCTGATGGCTCATTTCAGCGGGAAAGTCCCTTAAGTATGACATCATCGACATCCTGTTTTTCTGAGAAATGTCAAAACAAGACAACTGAATAAATAAAAAACCAAGTTAAATTAGCATATTGGTGCATCACAGAAAGCCAAGGTTAAAGTCACATAGATAGAGGAACAAGAAATCATAAAAGAACTGACACTACGCTTTGATTCCCTCAGAGCTAGCCAATTTTCAAACTCAATCAGAGAGCCATTATTTCAACTCACTCAGAGAGCAAATATTTTGCGAAATGAACCCCCTTGAAAAAAAAACTCACTCAGAGGTAAGAAAATAAATGGCGTGAATTTTCACCTCGTGCTATGAACGTGTGAAGAAAAGTAGTCACCAACACAGATCTCGTCAATCAAAAGAATTTTACTTCGCTATAATCTGGCAAAGAAATGTAAGGCGGAAATAGAGATCAAAGAGCCCAAACCTGGTTTATTAAGTGTGTGGCGAGAACCACAATGCCTTATTATTACATCAATACAGTCATGTGTACGTCGCAAAGAAACACTCGAACCCGAGCAGACAATAGTCCGTCGAGAAGTCGCTGTTTTTTTCGTAGTTTGGTGGGAATGACTGACGAAGAAAGCTTTTCATTCCTATTTCTTTAGCGCTGATATCGTGAACACTAAATTAACCCAGTTCCTGACAAGCCACATTCGGAGCTTTTGACTCTCCTGGGTTTAGAAAAGCCGCCGACTACTATAAAGACACAGTTTATTGAAATGGGCTCCTTCTCCGTTTTGAGCTTTTTAACGTCTCCTACTTCTCGGACTTATGGATATAGGGTAAATAACTTTCAACATTAGCAAGCAGGGGGGCAACGGCAAGCTACGGCAATGGACAAAATCATCTTTTTGAAGCTAATTAGCATCAGCATCAGAAAAAAATCTAGTTAGATAATAAATAAGTTAGGTCTACTACACACCAAATCTAAGAGTATCTTACCTCTGGGTACCCCTAAGTTCAAGTTGTTTTTATCAACGGTGGGTCTATAACGATAAAACCAGTTAGGGCGAGGTCGTAGACTGGAAACTGAAAAGCAGGATCAGAAAATCCCGAGTCGGAAATGAAAAGTAACTTGACGTAATCATACGGGAACTAGCAAACCTTTTTTGGTCGACAACCAGGAAGCTGAAATTCCCGGAAATGTTTTCTTTTCTCTCCCTTTAAATTTCTTTCCGAGAAATTGTGGAAAAGTTTGACACTGGATTCAAACAGGTTTCGATGACAATATTTGTGACCAAAAATATGACTACTTTTGGACTTTTCGCTAGCTGAGACCCGCCGTCAAGGTGGCGCGGTACAGTTTTTTTTTTTTTTTCTGGACCACACCGAGCATTTTCAATTGGCGTTTTACCAACCTTCCCTTGATCTGAACCAGTTTTTTGAAAAAGATTGAAGTTTGGTTGGATATGTTATTTAATGTAATCGATATTTCCATGGAAACGAAAATGTTAAAAACGGCTAGATAGATTTTTTTTTAAAACGTTAACCATGCATGCTTCATAATGTTAACAATTTCATTCCATCGAACCACCTTGATATAGACGACTTAACTTGGAGGCAGCCAGAGGTAAGAAACTAATTGGTGGCTATTTTACGGATCAACCAGTTATCGTATCAAGCTAATTTAGTATAGTATAAGCTAATCGTGCTCCATTTCAAACTGAAATTATTGAACGGGCAAGCACCGGCGTTTATTTTATGGTTGTCTTCGTTACCAGAAATAGACAAGTGTAATTCAATGGCTTGAAGAGTCGTGAAATTGTTGGCTTTCATTACCAGTCGTGTGATCAAAACTAAAAAATCGTAGCCGTTCAATAATAAAGTCGAGAATCTCAGATAGTTAGCAAAAACTAAAGCCATAACTGATCTTTCACCTACGCGAAAGCCTTCTCGGGTCGCCATTTAATGTCACGAAACGCAAAAGCTTGGAAATTCAAACGTGCCCTGTTACAAAACGAATAACCCTGTCGAGCTAAAGCGTGGTAAGACGTCAAGTTCCTAAAGGATCTTATATCTGATAAAACTAAAACTTTCGAAGGAATGGTTATTTATATAATTTGGGAATATGACTACATTATACGAAAACCGAGAATAGTTAAATTCTCGCCTGACTCGGCATGTTTGAGTTCGATGCTGTCTAGAATGTTGATTTTCCTGTTTCTCCTGTTTGTCGACTAAATCCCACCTTGCGTAATTCTCATTGCTGAGACAAAACGAACGTTTCGTTTCTAATTTTAGTTCCAGTGTACACACGATAACTTGACGCAGCAATAGTTATGAAATCGTAGGACATTTTGCTGAAATGTCCTTTTCATAGTGTCGAACTTATTTTCTGATCAGGTTTGTCAGAAGATCTCGAAGGGGTAAAATAGGGGTAAAATTTCAAGAAACCCGGGAAAGGGAGGCTAGCATTAATTTTGCTTACCTGGTGTCCATTTACGATAAGACATGACGCTAGTAGTGTGATTTAATCCTAAATTTGAACCAAAACGTGGTCTAAAAATAAATATGAATAAATATGAATAAAAATAAATTTATTTCAGGTTTATTTTTACCACTGAAGAAGGGAAGGGGAAGGACATTTCATTTGGGCCTGATGCAAATGAGGTTTTCGCCAGTGGTGTGTGTGCCACTCAGTTTCCACAGGAACATCTGCTTGAGACTAACACCACAAGGCACCACCTTATTGACACCCCCGGCATTGCCGACTGTAGGGACATCGAGATGGACAAGCAAAAGGTCGAAAACATCTCGGCGTTTCTTACCTGCTACAACAAGATTAATGCGGTAGTTTTACTCCTAAAGCCAAACAACGCAAGGCTGACTGTCGCCTTCAGGTCCTGTGTCTTAGAGCTGCTGACCCACCTCCACAAGTCCCTGATATCTAACATCATCATCGCCTTTACCGACACCACGGTTACCTTCTACAGGCCAGGGAACAGCCTCCCACTCCTCAAAAAGCTGCTCTGGGAATGTAATATTGCAATAGATCTCTCTCCGTCAAACTATTTTTGCTTTGACAATGAAGCGTTCAGGTACTTAGTTCTTTAAACAATTATATCAGACAAAATGATTAATTTTGTCAACCCTCTTCTCGCAACGCTATGAATTTGTAGATTTGCATCGACGCACATAGTCACCCTTTACACCAACAATTTACCTAGTTTTCGGATAACATTAGAATACCCTTAGGCCCGGTTCAAACGTCGAACTTTACATGTGCCGAACCTAATACCAATTTGGGTCGACCCAAATAATTAAGTTCGGCAGTTGATTCAAACGTCGAACCTTATTTAGTTGAACTTAATTGCAAAACTAAAAGAGACACTATTGCAAACGACGGTTATTGCTGACCAAAATGGCAGAAACAATGTGGGAAAGACGAATTGTGGAAATGAAAAACTTGCTTTTCTTGTAAGTGCGATCAAGGAGGGTAGAACAAGTCGAAGAAGGCGACTCCAGATGCAGTCAGCCTTTAACAACCGAAGACGATTTTTGAATTTGGTTTGCCTTCTATTATTGCTTATTCCCAAGGGAACATCACAGTCCAACTGTGACGAGGCTCGTCCACTTTGTTCCTGTCGTCGATTTCTTCAAGATTCATTTATTTTGTTATTTTCTCTCAAAAACATGACTCGTAGTACGCCACCGGACTGCCTGCTTTCCAACCCGCTACACTCTTATCGCTTTCAAATGCGGAACACCGCATGCAGAAGTGGTTTATGCACATCAAGAAAGTATATTTTGTGCCCTCGAAGCAAGAGGAACACATATCTTCCCGCTCTTTCCGCTCTTCCCGCCATTTTGTTCCAAAAGATCAAAACAAGCTGTGCACGCATGACAAAAATGGGAAACATGCAGAACTCTGGGTAAAAATTAATTTATTTAATGTATTTGTAATGTATGCATTAGGTTCGGTACATGAAAAGTTCGACGTTTGAATCGGAGTCGCTCCGTAGTCGAACTGACCGACTGCCCATGTCGAACTTAATTCTCGGGTCGACCCAAATAACATGTGATGAACTTAACTGATTCAAACGTCGATCTCGTCATGTACTTAATTGGGGCTATTAGGTTCGGCTCATGAAAAGTTCGACGTTTGAACCGGGCCTTAATCTTTAGTCTAAGGATCGTTGTCACCTTAATCATTAACCTGATTGAGCTTAATTTCTTTTTTAAAAACGTTAAGACCACTACATAAGCCAAGTGGTGCAGATTGCGATTAGGATAAGGGAGAATGTCACCATTTTCACATCAGCTGCCCTTTACATGTCCCTTCTAATTATAAAACAAGATTTTTTTTCTTGTTTCATTGACAGGTTTCTTGTCTCCCACAAGAATGGAGTTCAGTATATATGTGATGACGTTGACCTCTGCTCAAAGAGGTAAGTCAAGGCGTATGACACAACTTGCAAACTTTTCGAACTTGTTACGAAAATGGAGCCCCACGAGACTCAGAGTACCCTGAGCCTAAACGAGGCAAGGAGCTACATTGTAGCCATGAGCAAACCAATGGGTGAGGCTGTTGAACAAATTGATAACAACTTGAAGAAGATCAATGATGTCAAAGAAAAGTGCAAGATCGTTGAAGCTGACATGAAGTCTTTCCAGGCCGAACACAAGCTCAATGCAATTTTTTTGAACTGGAGTTTGAGCAATTAAAACATCCAATGACTGTTTGCACTGCCGAAGCTTGCAAGGAGTATGTAAATGTCGGAAAGACAAGGGAGAGGAAATTATTTTATCCACAGATCTCCCATGATCGATGCTACCCTCCAGGGATTCCTGTTGAAACTACTAACAACGAACAACTTCGTGACTGTGGTGTCATGTCTGATGGAAAATGTCAAAAATGGGGGCACGACTACAGAGTTCATATGGATATAACCTACACTACTACCCTCGTACAGAAGGAGTTCCTGCCCGTTGATGCAGAGAAGAAGGTCAAGCTGAGGTCCCACTTAAGCCGGTCTCGGAAGGAAGCGTTCATTGCGGGGTTGGAAAAAGGTATCAAGAAGCTTGAAGAAGAAAAAAGTTCATTTTAGAATGTGCCAGCTACTTTGGTGTCTTTCTCAAAGAGAATTCCATGGTCGCCTACAGCGGCTCCTTCAACAAGTACCTCGACATGCTGATCAAAGAGGAGGAGGCTAAAGAGAAAGTGATTAGAGATGACAAGAAGATAGAGCAAATGAAGAGGGACAAGCAGACATATGAGAGGAAGGTGGACTTCATCATGAAGAACATCGCATCTGGGTGTGAGGACAAGAACAAAGTCATTCCCATAGAGAAGATCTATGAAATAAAGGAGCAGCTTTGCTCTCTGAAGCAGAGTGGGAAGACTCTGAAAGAAGTGTGATAATAGGTTTTTGGCCTGGGAAAGCACTTCTGTAAAACCTGGGAAACTCTCTTGCTGCGGGCATCAGTACCGGATCTGTTACAGGGAATTACCTTGAGAGACGTCAACAGCACTCAGAACTTAGGTCCAACGATATCGTTTTAATCCAAGAATACAACCAGAATGCAACCGGAACATAACCGGAATGCAGCCAGAATGTAACCAAAGAATATTTCACAAGGCACGACTATTTAAGCCGAAAGCACAATTCTAAAGGATTACGTAAAGCTATTAAAAATTCTTAACTAAATATTATCTAATACATTTCAGAAAGCTCGATTGGCTCTAACGGAATTCAACGTTTACAAGATTACTAACTTTCAAACAACACAGGTAGACAACAGTTTAACAAGAGACTATCGCAGGTAGCAATTACAGTTGAACGCTTATTACAGTTATGATCCTACAACAAACTAGCAGGTGTCCATTACGGTCAATGAACTGGAACAGTAACCTGTAACTCAGAAATGCAAAACGAACTAAAACAAATATATCTATGTTGGATTTCTATATTTTCCGACAGCGAAAGCGAATATGTAAAACGTACTTAATTATCTAATTCTCTCTCCTCACAGAAGCGCTAGGTATAGTGAATTTCAGTGTTGTCATTTTCCCATAGTCCAGCGGTTTATTGTTACATTAAGGGTCTCGTTTTGTTCACTTTAATTTTTCCTACGTTTAGAGTCATGTTTGTACCAGGGTTGTTGTTAACGCTGTAGAGACTTAAGTATAGAGAATTATTATATCAATAAACTGCCAATTACGATTATCGTAATACTTTTATTTTTGCAGATGGAGTCATCTCGGCTAGGGAGAGAAGACACCGTTTAGCTATAGAAAGGTAAAACAATGTCTTAGGAGGACAGAGGTGTCAAAACCGGGTCTTCAGATCAACTTTCGCAATTGCAATTGGTTCTTTGCCTTGTTTGGCATGAATTAAAAGACCTGGCAGCACAAGACTTCCATAAATAAAGACGATCACGTTATTCACGTAATATGTTACTAAAATCTGTAACATCAGGCAACCCTTATCTTGGGCAGCTTGTCCATCAGCTCTCAGCTGTTTCTAAATGTTATTTTTCCAGTAGCCATATTCATCAGTCTAATCGCAATGTTCCGAATACAGGTTTACTTTATGTGTGTGACGAATTTCTCTCATTGTGTCATTCAAACGAGCTAATTCTGTAAAATTAAGGGCGTGTTTATTTGCAGCATACGTGTATACTTGTCGCATTTCTCGCGTATACTCAATTTCAAACTAATGCATCGATAAGCCCCAAATTTCCTGGGTAAACATCAGTTCACGTCACGAATGCATACAGTTCGCCAGGTGAATTTATTACAAAATCAAAGAGCTCTTAGAGCCTACTTCTCAATGCAAAGGCCTTTGCCTGATGCGATCCTTACTGCTTGTAGTCATTTGAAATTCAAGATCTGAATCGAAATGAATTCCTTGCCTTGTTTCTATGCGCTGTTGACAGGCGCTGTTGCGCTTCGTCGGCGAAGAGCTTGAAATAAGGGGCGTGGTGCTTGATGGTTAGCTTGCGTAGCAAGCGTTAGTAGGAAACGTTCTTGCACAACCCCTCAGCATTCTGGCCATGCGAAAATTGGTCAAGAGCAAACAATATCGACGAAGCTACCTCCGGCTCTGTGTTTTGTTTGCTCTCGCCACTAGCTAGCTTCGCGCGACCCCTACACGAGGGGTCACGTCACGGGGACATGTTGCTGCTACATATAGCAATGAAATATTCATGAACTGTGCACAGTAAGGGTCATGTAGCTGGGACGTGTAGCAGGGACACGAGTGAGGGAAAAGATTACGACTTGTGCACACTCATGAAAATGTTGCTGGGACATGTCCCCTCGTGTAAAACAACAGCGGTAATTGCGAGAGTTTCCAAAAAAAGAATCACATTGTATTGGTAACTTCTATGTGGAAAGAAGTTGGCGGCCCTCGTTGATGAATTAATCGAAGAACATCAGTTGGTTGATTCCTACCGATTAAACCGGCCAGACTTCGTGGATGTAAGCCAGACTGGTATGGTAATTTCTCATTTCATGGAAAATGCCATCTTTAGGGAAAAGAACCTAAAAGACAACGGCAACAAAGTGAAAACAAAGAAAGCAATGGCACCAGTGAGAGGCCGAATCGGGAACACAAAGCCACCAAGAGGCCTAAAAGAGATTAAATCAAGATGGCATAGTATGCGGTTTGCTCAAATATCAGTTTTTGCTGCAGGGGCATGTTGCGCAACCAAGCGCACGATGATCATGCCCGGGTGATCATGGCGTCTCACGCATAGTTCTGTCGCTGCGGCATGTCCCATGAAGTTCAACAAGCTGAACTCCGTGCGACATTTTGCAAGGACAAATTTTGCTCAAAATGCATGTGCACAAGTGAAAATGTGTCAGCGCACATCAGTTGATGTGTCGCTGCAACATGTCCCCGAAACATGTCCTGGCAACTTTTTCGCAAGTGTGCAAACTCTGCGATTCGGTCCTAACGACATGTCCCTACCACACATCCCTGTATTTTGTCCCTGATACATTTTGCAGCAACATGTCCCTGCAATATGTCCCCTCAGCTCATGCGGGCCCACCTTTACTCGTTCGCACTTTACTGCCAAAATCCTTGCTAAACGAGTTAATGGTTAGGTTGCGTTCTGATTTTCGAGTGCCACATATAGGCCCCACAACACCTTAGGCACACACTCTCATAGGCACCTCACTCCAGTCAAGAAGGAAGTCTTTGGGTCGAAGCAGTTATTGTATCACAGCTTACTACTGTTATGAAATCGTCTTAATCCATTGGCTGTCACAAGCACTGTTAAAAATAAAGATTTGTTTTCGTTGTCGTCATTGCTATTCAAGTTGTAACATGAGGCTCTTGCAAGATTGAAACCGTTACTTTTTTAATTTTTTTTGTTGTTGTTGTTGTTTTTGAAAAGAAAATAAAGTAAAACTGCCTTTTGAACCAGAAAAAGAATTCGTATTTAAAAATACGTGACATTCCCCGCGCTATATGGGTTACATGTAGAACGCGATTTGTGTCAGCTTTTTATCGATCGAGTTTAGTCATGCGAAATAAAGCTGTATTGTGAATTATCAGAGAAAAAACTCAAATACAAGTTTTTTCCTTTTTCCGTTCTTCTACTGCATTCGTCCTTTCTTACTATCCTTGTAGATGTATTTTGTTTTGTGATTTACAGCGCGATACCTCTTTTACTGGCTTTTGTTTTTCTAATTCGTACATCTGTTTTCATTTTGTAGAATAAAAATTCACGGAAAAAACATTTCAAGCCTCCCAAAGTCTTTCTAGTGAAGAGCTGATTTTGCAACGTTCCATATAAACTCATATAACTTATTAGGGTAGAACGCTTATACTATGAGTCGCTATTTCCTAACGTGATAATGACGCTTCCGTACTGAGCTTGGGCTATCTGTCGCTGTATGCGTTACACTTTGAACCAAAAACAGATTGCGTAAAACGTGACATTACCCACGATAAAAAAAAATGGTATATTCGTTACACTTATAACGCAATTTGTTTCCAATATTGAGTTTTATAAAGTAGAGAGAAAATATGAAAATTTCTATTGTTCAGACGATCTGTTCCTTAAACTCAGAGAAATAATCAAATACAAGTTTTACTTTCTAGCCCTTTTTAACCATACAGTTGTATTTTGTTTAGTGATCTACAGTGCTATGCCTCTTACTGCATTTTTTCTCTCTAAGGGTACTTGCTTCAAGAAACAAGAACAACAATACATACATTATTGTCGTCTTCAATGCGACAGCTACACAGTTCTAAATAAAGCTGTTACAAAGAATAATGTGTATTGGCTCATTCGAACACAAATCCATTCTCGTTCAGGAATACTGAAAATAGCAGTATGACTTTCTGAGGAGCAGATTTACTAGCTTCAAAACAACACCATTAAAACAACAGATAGATACATTATTGTCAGCTGCAATCAGACGTCTTAATATCCTGTTTTGGCGGCAACAATTTCTTTTTAAGAAACATTTTTTAAAACGTTAGCAATCTGTTATCAACACCTGGTTTACTTGCTTAAATAACAACACAATCAAACGAATAGCAGTACATGC
>NC_138148.1:18437300-18439800 GCF_964199315.1 Orbicella franksi | reverse complement strand
TTTTGATCTTGATGGAAAACGAATTAACTAAATGCAGTTAGTGAAACGAAGAGGTTTTATTAACGAGATCCAGCCAGACGAAGGAAGCAAGTTTTCTTGAAAAATAGAGTAAGACTGTTTGAAATCGATCCCGCGATCTGACCTCGGTTAGAATTCGACCTAGTCCAAAGGTCGCGTTTCTGCCGTTCCGACCTCAAATAAATTTGTCCCGGCAGTGGCAATGACAAGAGAACAGCGGTGATTCCAAACGTCGAGTTCAATCAGTCGCGCAGAAGATCGGAAGACACTTGCTTTGCTGAAGGCCATTTTAAATGCGACAAATATTAGCAACGGCAGCTGATGCAGCAGGCTACGAATTCAGTTCGGCACGGTATAAGAACACGTCGAAGCCAAGTCGCGCTACACGGCATGCAAACTTTATTCATTTCCCCCCCCCCCCGGGGGGGGAGACTCATATAAAAATAAAGGGGGTGCTCGTCGTACATCTTAGGGGTTAATCTTCAAAAGGCTAAGTGATTGAAGACACCAACAACGACAAAAAAAAAAACACTGTTAGTTTCCATAGGGGCTTGAATTCTTCGACAGTCGACGGAACCCGTCAAAATTTAATTTAATATAAAGCTTTTAATATGCTTAGTTTATCCGGTGTTGTAGTCTTGTAAATTGTTTCAATGCGAATACCGAGAGCTTCGACTCAAGCGCGGCAGTAGCACGTCGTTTGAAACCATGCATGCACTCAGTTCGGCAGGCTGAATTAGAATCGGCGCGACTACTTATAGCATGGCAGGCCTAATTCCGTTCCGCACGGCAGTAGCGCGACTTGGCTTCGAACGGCATGCTCTCGCCATGCACGTGCCGAACTGAACCAGGGACGGCGGAGCCGGGGTGGGGGCTCAAGTCCCCATCCCTCCTCCACTTTTTACCACGATGACATTTTATTTTGTTTTGGTATGAGGTACAAATGAAGAAATAAAGAAGAAGGAAAAGAAAACGAAAAAAGTCTGGTTGACTACAGATTTACCAAGAATTTACAAAGCTACAACCTCGTACCAAATCTGTAGGAAGCTTTTCACGTTTACATAGTTTTAACCTTTCTGCAGGGTGCGCTTCCTTCCCACACACGGGGGGCTTGTCAGGTCAGTCAGGACTAAGGCCGTGATATATCATGGAGGGCTGGGAAAGATGTATCAAGCTAACAATATCTTCAAAATATACTGCTGTAAATGCACTAACAGTACCAGTCGTTTTATAGTTCATCCACTAGGTTGAACTACACCGTGGAGAATGTCAAGAATACCATTTCCGAGCCCTAGATTTAAAATATTTTTTGGGGGAGGATGCCCCTAGATCCCTCTACAAACTTGTGCCGGAACCACTCGTTTTCAAGCTACCCACCACCCCCTCCTCCTTCACTTGAAAAAAGACTCCGCCGTCCCTGTGAATTCATATCCTGCTGCATCAGCTGCAATTGCTTTCTAGCATTTAAAATGGTCCTCAGCAAAGCAAACTTCTTCGGATCTTCTTCGCGACTGAATTAAATTCGACGTTTGAATCTTTCATAGCTTGTTGTCATGCAGTGCCGGGCCAAATTTATTTGAGATCGGCACAACAGAAGCACGACGTTTGGACTAGGCCTAATTCCAACTGAGGTCAGGCCGCGGGATAGACATCAGACAGTCTTACTCTATTTTTCAAGAAAACCTGCTTCCTTGGTCTTAGTGCATCTAATTAATCCATTTTCCATCAAGATCAAAATCGAGACACAATGGTTAAAAAACACTTTAAAAGACCAGTCTCCTTTCGAATATTTGCAGACTAATCGAGTGTGTATAGACGGAAAAGACAAACCCCTATATGCTTCTATTATAAGCAAGTGTCCAAACCTCAGTAATCGAGGAATTCCAATTGGAGCTAACTGAAAATATATATTACGTGACGCCAGTCACGTAATACATGTAGCGTGTTTAGTCTATGTAACTTTGAACTTATATTTCGGCCTTTCTCTATAGTTTTTTTTGTATCTTGCGTGAAATAATGAAACAATGTTGTAATAACGACATGACTCAACTCTCTTTTTGTATATTTCCCACAAAGCATGGCCCACAAATGGAACAAAAACAGACAAGAGTGCTTAACAATAGCGTTCTTTGAACATACCGCATTATGCGGCAAATTTGAGAAGAGACTGTCGCGAACATTTGCATTTTACCTGTGTGAAATGTGCCCATATTATTATAATAGAAACAACACTCTTTTGCACAGTACTTGTTTTAGTTCCATATCGGACATACCAAGGTGCGTTTTAAGTCCGTAAAACTACGCAATTTTTGCCGTTTTCAAAGGGACGTGAAAAGGCAATTCTTCAACGGTCGACGGAATCCTTCAAAATGCTTGAAAAATTTAAAACTTCCTATTGTTAGATAGAAGAAAAGTAAAGCTCGTATGCTAAGTTAACCCCGTGTTCCAGTTTTGTAAATTGTTTCAATGCGAATACCGAGAA
>NC_138148.1:18217300-18432300 GCF_964199315.1 Orbicella franksi | reverse complement strand
TTTGGTCTTCTGAGTGTGTGGCCAATACATGTCCATTTTCTCTTCGTCATCTCTTGTCTCACAGGTGCTTGCCCTGCGGTTTCCCACAGGTTAGCGTTGCTGATAGAGGCAGGCTTCAGTGCCTATGAAGCGAATTTGTTTTTACATATTCGTGAAATATACGGAAAAGAAGCGGTTTTTAAAAACATTAAACGACAAAAAATTGCGATAAAACATTTCGTAAAAGCATATTAAAAGTTTGTTTACGACGTTTCGACGTTTGGCTAACGTCATTACCAAGTTAAAGAGTAAATGATAAAAAATGTTTAAATACTAAAAACACAATAGGTGATGGAATGTTCTTTTAAACAAAGAGTTTTGCGCGAATGGATTCAGACTGCGTGTTGAGACTAGGATTGCGCTCCTTGATGAAAATCATCTCGTAGACAAGACAATCAAATTTTCCTTGGCACTTTTTTAGAATGCGGAATTGGCTTTCTTTGAGGAGGCTTGTATCCCCATGGGCTGTCGAAAAGTGTTTACCGATCTCAACACATGCATGGTGATATGGAAGCTGGTCAGATTGCTTTAGCTCCAAATCCTACAGGAACATCCAGGATCCCTAAAGACAAAGACTACCTGCAAACAATGTCAGATGTTCAAGCTGTCCAGTTACGACCAAGGCTTGTTGTGCTTAGTTGCTGTCACAGTGCTCAAGGAAAAGTTACGCCTGAGGGTGTGGTCGTTATTGGAAGGGCTTTTCCTCGGTACTGGGGCTCGCTCTGTTCTGGTGTCACTCTGGGCAATTGATGAAGAGGTCACCATGGATTTTATAAAAAATTTCTGCAAACAACTGAGTGGTGGATACAAAGCCAGCGTGGCTCTTAACAGGGCTATGAAATGTCTTAGAGAATCAGAGAAGTTTCATACGGTGAAGCACTGGGCCCCGTTTGTACTCACTGATGATGACGTCATCATAGAATTCAGACCATCGCGAGTGACACGTTTTTTTTATTTTCGAAACCTAAAGATGGTTTATCTAAAGATGGTTAATATAATGGTTCAATTTTAACCGGTAACTTACATTTCTTTTAACGAAGTTCGACGTTTTCAATTATGAGTTGGATGGTATGTTTCACAGTTTTGGCTCTGCGCATGGAATGTTGATCGAAGGCTCTTACGAACAACTCAGCGATAATGTTTTATCCATATTTTGCGTTGACCGTCCTTTCTGTTTTTTCCATCAGAACAGGAACCACTACAAGTGGGTAGCCAGGTATGTCAAACACGCGACTGCTTCAATTTAATAAATTTGACTTGATACATCGAAGAGACCTCAAATGAATCTGTTTTGATCCCCTCTGAGATTATATATATACGGTGCTTTGTATTTTCTGGTGGTCCACCATTCTCCGCCACAAAGGCTACCATTTTAGTTGTTCACATTCCCCAAAACCTATCAACTATATGTTCAATTTTTAAAGGAGCTAAGTAACATAATTTACTGAAATCGACAACCGACCGATTGCAAGTGATTTCGCTTTCTATACGTGAACCACAATAACCCTTGCGTATCTGCAGTTCACGAGTTAAACATAACCATGAGCGTATTCCATCTTGTCTACAATCTAACACAACGTGACACCTGTAGTTTCCCTTTGGTAAATTTTCTGCAGCACTCGAAATGAAGAGTCCAACCGGCCGGGTAATTTGAGGAATTTGAGTTAAGATAGAATTATTGATCGTGAGTGTGTAAACCCTTCATGGGTTGTTTTTTCTTGCAGTTGCCGAGTTATCAAGTACAGACCTTCAACGTTCTCGGCGGGTAGTTAACAGACCATATATACATCCCTTACTTGTGGGTGCGTAATTATAATTCTTATATAATGACCAACCAAAAGTGATTGATTTACGTCTTATTGCATCTTCTACGGAGAGAGCAGTTAGTTATTGGCGGAGTTCTTAAACTTGTTAGAGTTTCATAACAGAGTAAAAACGTTTGCTGTTATTAGTTTCTGTACAAAGTTACATAAACCAGTTCATTATCAAATAAACCGTTTCCTTCTGAGAAGTCAGTATGTGTGTGTGTGGAGGGTGCTAATGCATTACTTATGGCTGGTGTGTCTGAAATTTGAATTCATCAATCAGGACCCCACAGGCGAGAACAACTGCACTATTGGTCCGTGGGTCATTCGTCCATTCAATTTTCTTTCAAAATCAAAAATTGAAAATAGATGTCAATTTTTGATTTTCATGATTTTTTATCATAAAAAATAAGATAGTGTCAAATGGAAAATGTTTGACTATGTTCCTTCCGGTAGAACATTGAAACAGAACTTATATTTTTATTTTAGTCCTGTCAACAATGAAGAGAAAAATGGAACTAAGCGGCAATTTTGTTTCTCCGACAATGTTGCAGTCTGTGGCATGGCTTAGTTTTTCTGTTTTCGATGGAAGTCTAAAAATGGAAAATGGAAAATTGAAATCAATTTTCAATTTTTGTTTTTGGGCAAAGACTTTGCGCACTCCAAGCGACAAAAGTACCCCAGGGGGAGCTGGGGGAGGAAACGCTTCGTCCTGTTCCTCAGTCCCTCGCAGCCTTGGCGTAACGTTTCGAGCCTTTAATCCTTTAATATCCTTTAATAAGTATACTCCTTAAACAGTGGAACTATACTAGGAGTTTAAAATACAATAATAAAAGCACGTAATAAATAATTACAATATGTATATATACAGAAAAAATTATAAGTTAGTAAAAGATAAAATAAAATAGATTAAGTATAATCTCGTCGAGATAAGTTAGGACGTCTGAATATACATTATACAAAAGATTTAATGGCTGCAAGAGCAATAGTCTTAAAATTATTTATATTTTATAGCCCTTCATTCTCGTGGAATGCTTGGCGCGTTTTCTGTGATTGTGAGTTTATCGTTACGGCAAGCAGCAAGATACTGGACCTTTCACGCGAGGGAAAGAATCTTCGACTTCGCATCGCAGCGTCTGACTTATCGGTATCCAGACTTTCTCGAGCGTTTCAGGCAAGTAAATGCATAATTTCGTACCTCATGATTTTGCAGTGTCCCGGCTTCAAGCCGCAATGTGCATGTGCATTGGTAGCGTTCATGTCTAAACTATTACAGTTTAAATCTTAACTTTAAGCTTAAAGTCCGTGCAGAGATGTGTGAATGAAAGGAACTATAGTTTCTGTTGAGAGCGAAAGCAGTTCAGAGTTCGTGTGGGTCAGATGACAGGTGTACCCAGCATGCTTTACAATCGTAGCTAGACAGTGCCCATGAATAAATAAATGAATGCATGAATGAATAAATACCGTAATTTAATTGTGTATGGACTGAAGTAGCAGTAAGAGGAGCACTAAATGGGAGTCCAGTATTTATTATAATGCCTGCTTGAAGGTACTTTATTTTGAGATGATTTAATTTTTTCTGAGCATTCTGATTACAGGAGTAGATAACCAGTGTCTGTGATGTACACTCTGATATTAAATACTATGTATGCGAACTCTGCCAAAGTTTGCATGGAATAAAGTAAGCACAATCTACAATGAAATGGCCAACAAATAAAGGGTATTAAGTTTAGGAATGCAAGCAGTAAACAAAGAACTTTTTTGTAGGTAGAAGCAAATTCACTTTATTTAAAAGAAGAATTTGGTGACATGTCATTTTGGCCAAATGAGTCTGGACGATTTAATGTGCTGGACCTGGATGATGGACATCCCCTTCAAGTTATGGGAGAGGATCTGCAGGCCTCTTCAAATGTCCCACAAATTGCAGAGCAGCACTCTGGGCATCTTAGTCAAGTATTCACATATGGGGGCACTCCTGGCAGCTCTTCAAGGCCAGCATCATTTGGTGGAAATAAACAGAAAGGTGGTGCCATTGTAAAAATTATACATGCAGAAATGACCCAGAAGAATGAGAAGGGACCCCCATCTTTCCAAGAGCTTGGGCAGACATACATTAACATTAGTGAAGATACAGCTAATGTTCACTATGTTCTGTCCAAGGCAAGGGATTCCTTCAATGATCCCTCTCTGGAGTTGGTGACTAGCAATGGTCTGAAGATAATGGATAACGAAGGCACTAAAGGTCACTGTTAATTTTTGCATTGTTTTGCAAATGCTAAACTTAGATTTATATAGCACATGAAGTCTTAAATCTCTATACATGCATTATCATTAGATATGAAGTAAAATGTGTAATGAAAGTAAAGTAGGTGAGCAAGGGGTGACCACCTGTTTGCCTTGTGTACAGAACAGAAATATTTCATTTTAATGATAGAATGAGAGTCTCTGGCAAGTGATGGGCATATACTGAACATAAGTATAGTGAGATGTCTTCCTTGTATTAAGCCTTGGTTACAGCTGCTTACTTAACTTGAGATAATATTTTTTTGCAGGTTTGGCCTTTTGGAAATGTGGAAGAAGAAAAATTTATGCTGTCAGGGTCATTAGCAACACCCGGGCTTCTTTAAAGAGATCAGCCAAGTCAAAGGCAAAGGCAACTCCCATTTCATATTATGACATTTCTGATGATAGTGATGAGGACTTTACTCCAAAGAGGTCTAGAGGTGTTAATCATGGAGATATCCAGGTGGTAAATTCTCAAATCAATGAAGTCAAATCAATGGTGTGTGACGTATTGAAAGTAAACCAAACTTTGTCCTTGCCGCTTGGAGTTGTCAAACTTCTAAGAGACGCATTCATATGCAAAATATGTCATGCAACACCTATGACGCCCCCAGTAATTGCAACAAAATGTTGCAATACCTTGCTTGGTTATGAGGAATGTGTTAATGCTTGGTTTGATGGGGCTGATGGTCTAAGTAAGAAGTGTCCACATTGCAATGAACCTAGAGGATATGCCTCTACATTTCAATTTGAAGGCATAGATGAGTTTTTAGTTGGGGTAAGGGGATTGATCAAGTGTGATGAAAATAATTCCAGTAATTAAAAGTAAAAAGAAAACAAAGTCCAGTGTTGAATTTACTGGCTTTTCAGTGCACTTGTATTTCATTCAGAATTGTAGCTGTTTTCAGTCTTGCTGTTTCAAGATAAATTATTTCATGTGCCCCTGTATAAATGCAGATGTTGTTTTATTCAGGTTGATATTGTTAAAGTAGAAACAGTGTTAAAAATTGTAACATTTTATTCATGATCAGTTGCCTATGGATGGCTTTCTTCACAGTCACTTTAAGTATTTTACCACTGTAGTAATTATTTCAAATTTTGATGTAAGTAAATATTAATATTTCACAGGAAGACATGAATTGTGTCAAAAGTCAACATCAGCTGGTTCTACACAGTTGTGTTACTTTTCTACTGATGTGATGAGTATTGAATGTTCATAAAAATAAACATTTATATTGATATCATTATGGTAGTTGTAACAGTCAGTTAGGATTTAATGCTGTTGTTAGGTCAATGAAATACTGTAGACCCTCTTTAAAAGGGTAATGATTACCATTCACAAGGCAATGGAAAATGACATCAAAACTAGGATAAGCAGCATTAAAGTTATCAAAACACAAGTTCTGGAGTTGTTGGTTCCCAGAAAGGAGATCAGTGTCAAACACTTCTGGGAGACTAACATGACCATCTTCCCTTTCATAAGCAAGTACAGCTTCTTCACTAGTGGGAAGCATGTCTATAGATGGAAGAATAAATGTCTTTTTATTTTCCTCCATTCTCTTGTCTGGAACTCCCTTCCCTGTAAGAATAAAGGCAAGCACAAAAAGAAACATGATCTAGTTAATACTGGTAATGCAGCACAATTTTTAAAACTTGAATTAGTCAGTAATATGACCTAAATTCTTCCTTTCCTGATGCTAAAGTGGAAATTTGTTCATATACAATTTTGTGTGTATGAGGGGTGTGGGGTGGGGGAGGGGAATACTTAAATTGGTAGTCTACCAAAACTGGGATGTATTGACTTTCCACTCCCTTGGTTTGAACACCAAACCATCACAACAAACACTTACCAGGGATAGGATGGAAATCACTTGTTTGATTCCAATGTCTGCTGTCCTGGAGGTAAACCATGACACACAGAACTTGTTCACGTCATCATCCGTATTTATGAGGTCTTCATTCACCATGGCATTTAGAGCTGGTTTTATAGGGTAGTTGACACGTGTGTTAAACTCTACCCATTTTCTCTCTGCAGGATGATTCTTGAAATGAAAAAAACAAAACATATGCGGTTAACAGAAGGCATCACTTACCGGTACACTGCTGCACAAACCACATGAAGTTTTGACAAAAAAAAATGTTAATCAAGAAAGTGAAAATTGAGTCTGTCAAGTGACACACAGTTATATATGTTGACTATGCATACACCTGCTTGGATGTTGTTTGAATGAAAGGCACTCTTCTTGTATTGGTCCTATAAGGCATCAATTTTTCTTGTACAAATAAGGAGAGATAGAACTCTGTCCCATGGTCCACTCTTAGTTGGTCCCAAACGCCATGCTGGATGACAGCAGTTCTTCAAAAAAAAGAAGCAAACATAAAGCGTGATAGTTAATCTTGACTCAGGCATAAAAAGAAATCAGTTTTGAATTACTGGTTTCTTGATCTTTCTTCAATGTGTCCATTTTTGCCTGGCTGTTTACAGTCACCAATATTTTAACCTTGCTATTAATATTTGTCAGAGGGTATTGGGGGGGGGGGGGGAATCAGATATTTTATATAAATTGGACAGTAGTGATGCAAGGATTTTCTTGCAACAAATAGAGAAGTGCTTGTTTCCTTACTAGAGACCTAAACTTTGAAAAAAAAAGTTTTTGTTTTAACTACTCTGGCTTAGGCCACAACTTTTGAGCACTTCTGATTGAGAAGAGGTAGGTACATTTTGCAAGGTAAGTGACTGAGAATTTATGTAATACTTCTAGTCAACAAGTTACTGTCATGTAATATTCATGGTGACAACTGTAAAAACAATTCTTACCCTTAGTAAAAGAATTACAATTTTAAACAATTATTATTGTTGAATACCTGTAAAATTAATATGCTCATAGATCAATACATTGTTCTTCACTGGCATTGTTGCAAAAGCCACAATCTTTCCACTATAGCCATCACATGCACTGACCTCAGTTAAACCATACATTGTCAGTTTCTCATTTTGGTCCATGTGCAAATTGTGACCAAAATAGTCAGCATGGTAAGGAAAGGGATTGGTTAGCCTGGCAGTGTTGGAATTCCTCTGGACTTGGTACAGAGGAGACACAAGTGACAAAGTTCTTCCAATGCGCTTGTCACCCGCTGTTATACCACAACTGGCCATATATCCTTTCACCATTTTTCTACCCCATGTGGATCCAACCTTGAATAATAATGCATCAATGGTTTAATAATGTATGTATCCTATGGGTGTTGCATCAGTCTGCCAGGTGAGTATTTACATCTTCCAGAAAATAACCAAAGTTTGTCTTTTTGAGTAGCAAATAAAACAGTAGGTTTTTCACAAACAACACAAACAGTTCATGGATACTAACCCGAGCAACAACTTCCTTGGTGCACTGTTCCAATTCATCATTTGACAGGCGATTTTGCCCGTGTATCCCATTCTTTAACAAAACCTTCGAACTGACCTTAAACTGTGTCCTCTCCTATCAGGATACGCTTCTTTTAGCAACGAACTGACTTTAGAGTATGTTTTCCGCTGAGTCACAACAAGATCTTTTACGTACTCGACGCTTACGTCGTCCATAGTAGTGGAGACTGCTCAAGACTGTTAAATTTGCCGCTTCCTTCCTGAAAACTCTTTCCCAAGGTCTTTCCGGGGCATTCAAGATGGCAGACACAAGGCCGCTAGGGACTGGGGAACAGGACGAAGCGTTCCCTCCCCCAGCTCCCTCTGGGGTACTTTTGTCGCTTGGAGTGCGCAAAGTCTTTGCCCAAAAACAAAAATTGAAAATTGATTTCAATTTTCCATTTTCCATTCTTAGACTTCCATCGAAATCAGAAAAACTAAGCCATGCCACAGACTGCAACATTGTCGGAGAAACAAAATTGCCGCTTAGTTCCATTTTTCTCTTCATTGTTGACAGGACTAAAATAAAAATATAAGTTCTGTTTCAATGTTCTACCGGAAGGAAAATAGTCAAACATTTTCCATTTAGCACTATCTTATTTTTTATGATAAAAAATCATGAAAATCAAAAATTGATATCAATTTTCAATTTTTGATTTTAAACGAAAATTGAATGGACGAATGACCCACGGACCCACTGTCCTGATAGCAGTGTATTTTCAGAGGAAAGGCATTGAATTCGCTATCTTTTCTCACTGGAGACGGCATTGAATATTTACGAAAAGGAATAATTCCAATGACCATATCAGATTGTAGCAAGTGAAAACTATGAGGCCTCTTTTTGTGCCTTCAATTGCAAGCTTTTAATTTGGTGCCAAAAATGGGTTCCCGCGTACGGCAACTCGCTTCTAGTTCGTTGTGTGTCGCCAGGGGGATAATAGTCGTGTTATGTTCTCACAATATCTTGTTTCTCGTCAAATTAAACCCAGAATTCTCGAGGTAGGTATCAAAAGAAGCTAATTAAAGCAACCTTGCCATTGTTTTTATTTTTGTTAGCTGCGAAGAAAAAGACTGTTTTAATCTCGTGTCGTGTCGGAGGGACAGCTGAGAAAAGTTCGGTATCGACAGGCACTCGTACTGCGGGCGCAGTCGCCGTAGTCAAGGTGGGTCTCGGTAGGGCGCACTAGGGTCACCAGGTGCACCCTCGAAATGCTGAGAAATGCCCACTGTGTCAAACAGGCTCCCTCCTTGTGACCCTGGCAATCCAGTTCCCTACAAACTACAGCTTAGCAACGGTTGAGCAAAAGGCGAGTATCCAGCGCCTTCAAATAACGGGATCGTAAGGACCGTGCCCTAACAAACAAACCCTGGCCCTACAGGTTGGGGGTTGGACAGTAGGTCAATCTCCTCAGATATCTCATAAAATCCTACTGGTTACAGAAATATTTAGAGGATATGTGAAGTCAACATGGGTGTGCGAAGGATTTATATACTGTGAGATCAAATCGTGAATTAGTATTTTTTCCTACCTAGCACTGAACGTTAAGGTGATTGCACTCAAAGTTTTTGAACGCTTTGTAGACGAAAGGACTCTTGAAAGGTCTCGAAAGTATGAAGTTATTTTAAATTAATAGAAACCCGTAAAAACTCGATTGAAACGATTTTAAATTAAAAGTGAAAAAATTAAAAACCAGAACCGAAATTATTATTGTTTGTTAATAGCTATCGGGTAAAGTAACAGCTTCTGACGCTGCCGAATCCCAAGGACCCAAACAAGAACCATACATGTAGCTGACGCAAAGGCTGGGAAAGGGTGCGCGAGTGAGTCACCAATGAATGGCTGGGCAAAAGTTGAGAAAATCCCTAGTTTGTCACACTATTGTATGCTTTTACACAGAGAGAAGTGTAGAATTATATCAGTATAGAAACGTTTCTAAACCTGTAACTTAGCTTAGTGGAGCGGTTTTCACTTGAATTCCGACGCACTGGTTTGGTTTTACATTGCTGCTCTATTTTAACAATGATTGGCCTGAAAAACTCGCGCTACTTTGTCATCCATTTTTATTCTTGTGTGCATTTGTGCTCAAGTTTTCTTGCTGACCTGTATTGTATTTGATGTTACCTGGCTGCCTGGCTCCGCTAGCCCCTATGGTTATTCCAGGCAGCTAGTACTGTAATTTTTACTTCTAATATTGTCATTGAAATCGTAATTTTTTCTTTAGCAAGAGTGAGTACAAATAAAGATTGATTGATCATTGATTATTATCCAAAGAGAAGTAAAACCAAAAGCCTTTGAGTTTTGATTGGTTCACTGGATTTTTTTTGTGTAATCTTTTTTATTGGCCAGTTTGATTACTATATTTTTGGTTTTACCGCACTCAAGTGAAAAATGCTCTATCAGCTTAATTTTCAGTACTTGTGAAATGACGATTTTACCGTGGAACTTGGGTTAGGCACTATATGCGCAAACGTATTGTATCAACCAGGAGCAGAATGAATGGAAAAAAATAGGCAAAACTATCGAATAAACTTCACCTACTTTAATCCTACATTAGCCTATATTAGACTTAACAAACTTAAAAGTCCTGAAGTCCTCGTTGGCGACCTTTATCTGTGGGCTTCTCACACTCTCCTGCTGCAGGTTTCAAGTACATTATCTGCACAGTTGTAAGTCATAATATACGCAAAAAAATTGGATCAGCTAATGGCTTTAAAACCATTTCAATATCATAGCAGGTGCATTAGCGTAAGATAACTCCTTAGCAATAACACAGATCAAAACTCCACTGGGATTTACCAAGGTCAAGGGAAAAAATCAAAAACTATTAGAGATATATCAATGAGAAAAGTATTACTTTTTAGCCTTCTTTTTTTAGTGGACGCAGGTCCAACACTATATTGTAAAGACGTAAACCTATCAAAATAGCTACTTTAACTCTTACTGATATTTTCTAAATCTTGCATAATGTGTTGTAACATGCTGCGGTTAATGAGTCTTCTAACGGTTCTGCCATTATCGTGTCGGTAATGTTCTAGTTAGAAGTTAGAAATGCTGTAATTGCTCTTGTTATCGCTCTTCCTTCAGCTGAGGGGGTTCCATTTGGAGAGATACTTGGTGACTTTCCAGGAATTGTCGGGTTTGGCATACACGTAGCTCTTCCTATATTGAACAAGAAGCCGTGTAAAAAACATCGTGCAAGTTAACATTAAATATAACGTGATTCGAAGTGCGGCCGACAATTCAGCCGAGTGGGAGCGCGCGTCTAGTCTTTGACAAGACGACGACACTCAACATGTACTGCGCTTGGACCTAGGCCTCACAGTTCAAACAAATAAATCTGAAGGGCACCCTAATGATTTATGCCAAGGAAGGCAAACAACAAATTGTAACTGCGAAAGTTGATCGGCAGGGCCGCCGTTGCCCGCATTTCCCACCGAGTTGGAATTATCCTTACCTTTCTACATGGTGTCTTCTCTTTCTAGCTGAGATATCACTATCTGCAAGATTAATAGTATTATGATAATCGTAATTGACAGTTTAGTAATATATTAATTAGTTATACTTAAGTCTGGGGTTAAACAGAATCAGCATGGAAAAATGCGTGTAAATAAACCACAGAAAGATGTTTTCCTCGGACTTTTAGGACATAATGGCAACTTCCAAATGCACTTACCTTGCGCTTCTTTTAGAGTCCTCCCATTGTGCTTCAGAGAGCAAAGCTTCTCCCTCATTTCATAGATCTTCTCCATGGGAATGACTTCGCTCTTGTCCTTAAAGCCTGACGTGATGGTATCCACGATGACATTCTTCTTTGTTTCTTATGTCTGCTTGTCCCTCTTTATTTTCTCTATCTTCTTGTCATCTCTAATCACCTTCTCTTTGATCAGCATGTCAAGGTACTCGCTGACGGAGTCGTTGTAGGCGATCATGGCATTCAAAAATGAACTTTTTTTCCTCTTCGAGTTCCTTGATGTTTCTCTCCAACTCCGCAATGAATGAGTCCTTCTGAGACTTCAAGTTGGACTTCTTGTTGATCTTATTCCTTGCTTCGTCGGACAGGAATTCCTTCTCTACTAGACTAGCGATGAAGGTTATGTGCATGTGAACTCTGTAGTCGTGCCTGCATCGTTGGAAATTCCGGATCCATCAGACATGGCGGCACACCCACGCAGCTGCTCGTTGTTATTTTATTTTGTACTCTCAACTGGAACTCCTGAAAGGTTGCAGTGATCATGGCAGACCTGTTGATAAACTCTTTCCCCTTTCACTCGACTTCCCGACGTTCAAATACTTCTTGCATTCTTCGGCAGCACCAACAGTCATGGGACAGTCCAGGTGCTTAATCTCCAGTTGAAAAGCATTGAACTTGAGTTCGGCCTGGAAGGATCTGATGTCAGTGTCAAAGACCTTGCACTGGTCTTTTACATCATTGATCGTCTCCAAGTTGATCTCAATCAGTTCAACAGCCTGGCCCATTGGTTTGTTCATGGCGATAATGCAGTTCCTAGCTTCGTTCAGACTCAGGGTCTTCTTAGTCTCGTTGGGCTTCGTATATTTCACAAGGTCGTACAGATTGCAAGTTGTGTCGCACGACTTTACCCAGCTCTTTGAATAGAGTTCAACGTCTTCAGATGTGAACTGAATTCCACTCTTGTGGCAGGCGAGAAATCTGTCAATGAAAATGAGGAAATTTTTTAAAATTAGACTGGACTTAAATCCGGGCTCCTGATTTCAACCTTGAAGCTCTTATTTATCCTGGTTTCTTCCACTATACGTAATTCAAACATAATTTAATAAGGTAGCCGTGCCATTGCTGCAGAGGTAAAACTAAAACATCAAGAGTAGGGTAAACGTTTAACTGAAAAAAAGAACTTCCAACCAAGTAAAGAGATTATTATATGACCTGATACAAATCTTTGTAGTCTTAAAATGACAGAGTGCAGACAAATCTTAACATTTAGTCTAATCTTGGAAATACTTACACACCTGGCTTCGTTGTCAAAGCAAAAGTAGTTTTACGGAGAGAGATCTATCGCGATATTTTTCTCCTGTAGCGGCTCTTTGAGGACTGGGAGGCTGTCCCCTGGCCTGTAGAATGTTCCCCTGGATTAGTAAAGGCGAAGATAATGTTCGAAACCAGGGACTTGTGGAGGTGGGAGAGCAACTCTAACACACAAAATTTGAAGGCGACAGTCAGCCTTGCGTTGTTTGGCTTGCGAGGAACAACCACCGCATTAATCTTGTCGTAACAGGTGAGAAAGGCCAAGATGTTCACGAAGTTCTCCTTGCCCTTCTCAATACCACTACAGTCGCCAATGCCGGGGGTGTCAATAAGGTGTTGTTTCAATTATGTGCTCCTGGGGAAACTGAGTAGCAGACCGACCACTTTTGAGAACCTCATTTCCGTCAGACCTGAATGCGATGTCCTTCCCCTCTCCTTCTTCATTTGTGAAAATGAACCTGAAATAATTATAATTAAAGTTATGGAGTAAGTCAGTCTAAGAGGAATACTAAAGCACTTTTACACAACACTACAACACTTATATGCATACAACAGTACAGCCCTGCACATAGTTCGGGTAATTAGCAAACAAAATACATGTGTCCAGTCTGTTCTCTCGATTGTCGAACGCGGTCACCGTAAATAACTGGGGCAAAACCTGAGGCGAGTGTAACGCCACAGAGGGAGTAAACCAAAGATAGTGTACTCTATCCACCCCAGTCGCCATCACTCTTCATCATCTAGGTTGCTTTAAAACCTCCCGGGATTCTGTGAAGGTTTGAAATTAAGATGGCGGCTTATCAGATGGGATTGCCTCCCCCCTTCCCCCTAAACCTTCCCATGGCTGCACTGCCTGTCGTTCAACAAAATATAACCACAAATCTAATAGCGGAGAAAAATGAACTTACAAACTGTGACGAGTCCAACAGGATAAAACTCTTGAGAATAATAATCAGAACCTCACAACAGTATAATGCTAGCGTGAAACGTCGCAGAAACCGGAGAAAACCAACCGCCAGCCGCTAACAAGCACTGGCGAAAAATAAGTGCCAAACTGAGCAGGTCCCGCAAAAGCTTAAAATGAAAACAAGGGAAATTCTAGTCGGCACAGTAAGATTATAAATCATAGAAATCTTGATCATATAGTGCTTTTTTCCATTTTGTTGTTGTTGTTGTTGTTGTTGTTGTTGTTGTTGTTTTCATAGTTCAGTAGTTCTGTTCTGTATTCTGGTGTGAATTCACACGACTCTTAGGAGGAATAGGTTTTTGGGGCAACGGTGATTCTTTATAGGGGTGAAGCTCAGAAGGTAATGCCTAATTTTTTTCTTTGTTGTTGTTGTTTTTCTGTTGTTGCTTTTTCTTTTTTTTAAAGGGTGTTAAGAGAGCAGCAGGGCTGACCATCGCTTTAAGCACAGTACCTAGCTAGTCTACGTGGGGAAAGAAGCTTAAAAGCAGTTTGAATCTTCAAACGTTTTGATCCCAGTCATGGTTGGGATATAAATACGTTGTCGAAAGTTGTAATGGCAAAGGCACGGCAATCTTGTCTTTAAGATCAAATGAAATCAAATGTAATTTTAAACTCGAAAATACAAGCATCTCATACCCTCCCCCATCCCCTTTTCAGTTTCGTTATTAGAGAGTCTCAATGGGAGGATCCCTTTGACGTTTGACGGTTAAATTTTAGTTCATTAGACCGTTGACGGTTAATTTTTCGGAATGACGTTAATAACATGCACGAAATTAAAGCGCAAATTTGGCTATAATTTTTTATAAAAGGATACAATTTTGCCCATATTTGAATAATCCAATTACTCCTATAATTTGTGGATCAACAATAAGGTCTTTTGCAAAGAAATTCACTGTTGAAGGGAGTGAATCATTGTAAGACACACACCAAACGTTGTTATAAGACGTTATTGAAGTTCTGTTTGTTGGCTGTATGAAAAGCTTACAGAAAGCATTATTCAGAAGCTAACAAATTTAATAGGATGAAAGAGATAATTTAGCTTGATTAATTTTTTCCACTTCCACTTCCACTTTAGATATGATTACACTGACATTTGGCAAACTTACCAACTTTTAGATGCTCTATAGGTGCCAGGCTCAGTTTTTCAAATTAATCGATATTAAATATTCGTATCCAGTCCCTTGCTAGTTTTGAACATGGCTAATTCAGAAGCCCGGTATTCTGCTTGAGGACGGAGTAATTCTATTGGCTAGTCTTCGAAGGGATGACGCACATCTATCCCTTAAAACTTGCTTAATATATTTGCAAACAATATAAACTCACCTGAAAAAAAAACATAAAGTGCACTTCTAAGTGCAATGAACTGGCAATTGCAACCCAACAAGTAGCAATAATCGCAACAGACCTTATAAATTGAATCAATACAACGTAATACGTAGTCAATGTCAACTGACATCGGTGTAACAGTTCGCTCTCGCTTTCTAACTGAAACTCTATTCGCATTCATCCAATCCACACAGTCCACCGAAGGAATCGTATCAACCGAAATTTTGTAGAACCGTGTCGGATAGTGCAGACTGTCATGTACAGCGCTTAGCCCAGTCATTTGACACTCAGAAGTAGCAAGGCATCCTTCTTTATCGAGGGTCGCCCTTTCAACATTAGGCGATATACAAATATGACGATATAAAAAATTATACCAATTTAAAAATTATACAAATATTAAAAGCGTACTGAATATGTAGAGTAACTAGTATTAAAACTGGGAACTACATCCTAAGATTATGGAATCACGAGATTTTCCCCACATTTGCGATTCAGTTACCAAAATTGGACACGCTGTAACACAAGTTTTCTTTGCGTGATCCGTATGAAAATAATTTTCAATATGTGGAATTTAATAGGGTTTATAAAGACAATCACAAAATTTCTTGCGTCACTTTACTTGTTTTAATTCTGTTTGTTCACCGTCTTGAACTTTTTAACTTCGTGCAGTTCTCGAATGTAGTTAAAATACTTTACAAAAAAAGGGACATAAGAGTTAGCATCAGCGTGCATGGTGGACAATGGCAATTTCAAATAAGATTCTTTTTTGACTTAACCTACGGCAATGACTATAATGATCTCTTGTAACGCTAACATCACCATCAGAAACAAACCTAATATATAGAAATAAGATAAGAGTTTGGTCTTCTCCGCACCAAATCTAATAGACTCTGCAAAAGTTTCTTACCTCTTCGTGCCTTGTGCTTGCAAGAGCTCGTAGAAAGAGAAATGAAAAGCAAGATCGAAGAAAAGAAAATCGAAACTTCTAAGGCGGATATGGTAATTAACCGTAAGCAATCATACGGGATCTTTCTAACACCTGCCAGTGTTCTTGGATGAAGGAAGAATGGATGGGGAAGAAATTGATGAAGTGAAAAACTTTGCGTACCTTGGCAGCAACATCAGCAAGGATGGCGGGTTTGACCGAGGCATTCAACTGAGGATCGGGAAAGCGAGAACTGCTTTCACAATTGTGAGTCCTGTGTGGAAATCTAAAACGATATCCAGAAAGACGAAACCACGGATAGTTAATTGCAACGTGAAATCAGTCCTCTTGTATGGTTCCGAGACACGGAGAGTAACAAAAGCAACCTCCAACAAATTGCAGTCCTTTGTCAACAAATGTTTACAGTCCATCATGGGCACACACTGGCCTCAAGTTATAAGAAATGTAGATTTGTGGGAAAGAACAGAACAGCAAGGAACGAATCAACATCCACATTAGAAGGCGCAAGTGGATTTAGATTGGGCACACCCTAAGAAAACTGATCAGCAATATTACCAGGCATGCACTGAGGTGGAACCTCCAGGGAAAGAGAAATCAAGGTCGGTCTAGAAACAGCTGGAGGAGAACCCTGGACAATGGGGCGTCAAAGGCAGGCTACACTTGGAAAGAGATCGAAAAGTTGGCTCAAAACAGAAGGAGATGGCAGGTAGTTTCCATGGACCTATGCTCCACAGGGAGTGAAAGGGAATAAGCTAAGCTAATCATACAGGAACTAGCAAACCTTGAAAAACAAGAAATTGAAATTCCAGGAAACGTTTTCACTTTTCTTCCTTGCTTTCTGAGAAATTGTGGAAAATGTTTGCATTGACGTAATCAACTACCCCACCAAGTGCGCGACTAAATGAAAACAAAATTTTCCTGCTTTGCATAAAATAAAAAACAGGAATACCAGAATAGAAGCGTATCGCGAACCATTAACTGTAACGGGCCTCCATCTGAAAAACTAGCTGTTATCCTTATGTTAACCGTAGAAAATTATGCTAAAATCCAATTGTAAACATTGACCTGTAGGCGGCTTAGTGCGCGCGCAAAACAAGCGCGAGAGACTGGGAAAGCCGACAGACTATACGGATATTACATTTTATATTATAATAAAGCCTCCATATATATAACGTGCTCTCTGATTGACTGAAATGACGTGCTTTATCAGAACGCCGATGCAAGCTGAATTTCAAATTTTTGTTTCGGCATTTTGACGAATTTGTCCCAAATTAAACGTCCCCTGTGACTCATACAAATGCATTGGAAACGAGCTCTTTATCTTAAATAAACATAGTTTCATTTAGGCCACTGTTAACAGAAGTTGTGTATTACAGTCAAACCAAGTGAAGCTTACCCCTTAAGATTACATTAATGAATTGACTATTTGAATATTGAACCCGCTAGTCGTTTCAAGAATGCAATAATGAATTGATTATTCGAATATTGAACTCGCTAGTCATTTCAAAAATCAACATTAAATTGATTTTTTTTGTAATATTGCCCCTTAGCCGCATTTTTGGAACGACTAGTGGGTTCAATTTTCCAATAATCAATTTATTGTTGCATTCTTGAAACGACTAGCGGGTTCAATGTTCAAATAATCAATTCATTAATGTAAACTTGAGAGGTACGCTTCACTTGGTTTGACTGTAAAATGTACCAATAAAAAGAGCAAGCTTTGCTTGATTCTGATATGTAGCAAAATAAACAAATTCTCGACCTAGCTTTGATAAAAGACATCACGTTCGTTCCGGAGGAATGATCAGAATTTACTCGGGAGCGCCTGCAAGTGAGCTGAGTAACCGCATATACGGGTCGAAACTAGCAGAAAGCCTGGAACTGGTAAAATCATTTAAAACCAAATCGTAAAGCACACATTCTTTTCTGATATCCCGGTTGGAAGTTTTAATTACCTCTCAAAAAATGTTCCCGCTATTTTGGCAATTGTCCTGTCAACCATGCCAAAATAGTCTTGCCATTTACATTGGAACCAAAATTTCAGAATTTTTGCCCTTTTTGGGTTTAAGCCCTGGTCAAACGGACTCGCAAGTAGACGCAAGTAGAGAACTTGCTTCTACTTGCGACTCCGTTTGGCCAGGGCTTTACACTTCTAACTTTCACCTGATATGGAAAACGAGAGCGACGATTGTTGCCGAGCTTGGAATTTTGCAGAGGGAATAAAAGTTGAACACAATTCTTACTTTCCAACTAAAGAATCCAAACGGAAAATGTGCTTGACATTTCCTTCAGTTTACAGCCCAGTTTCAGGCCTCCCTCTCCAGTTTGCCCTGGACACGAGGCTACTCTGCTGAATTCCAAGCCTTTGAGTGAGTTCCGGTAAATAGTAAATATCAAATATTTTTCTTGTACATGTCAAGTTATCAGGGCGGAAACTACACAATTGCCCCATATTGCCTCATATCCAAGCTGGATTACGAGAAAAGTTAACAGGAAAAGTCGTCGTTCTGTTAGTGGTATACTTTTGACGTCATAGCCATCAAATTGGCATCTTTACTATTTACTCATTAACATCCGGACATTTTTGACAAGAGCGAATTTTATGGACATTTTCAACATTAAAAAGGTTGAGGGAAATTTTGCTCTGAGTTTTTCACTCCAGTTTCCAAGCATTTTCGTGCATATTCCAAGCTCAATTGACCTAATCACTCTGATCTGGGTATCGTTGAAAAGAACTTTTCCTCCCGCAGAATTTGAGTATAAGTGATGCCATTTTTGGTCAAAGGTGATGACGTCAGAGGGGGAACAAAGGGTAATTTTCGTCACAGGCGGTTTTGTGCGGTAAAGGCGTCAATGGTTTAAATACCTCCATACACTTTAGCGTTTTCATCAGTGCCCACAAGAATAAGCAGCGCGGGCGTTCTGCTCACTTAATTCTACACCCCTCAGCTCTTAATTGAGAAAACAAGCCGGCGGATATAAAAAGCTGAAGTAGATAAAGCGAAACCGTCAACACTTCGATGATCCTCGTGTTTTCTGTTTAGAGCTGATTGAGCTTATCTTGCTCTATCTTGCACCCTCTGAAAACGATTAACAAAATCCAATAACCGAATGGCGTATGTATCACTCTCAAGATTACGAACAGAATCGGACCCTTGTCAGTCTAATTGGCATTTAAATTTTTCGCACATTCTTCAGTTTTACAGAAAGATGTCGTCGACTTTGAAACACGTGGCAAACGCGTAGAACATAGAGGTACAATTGCAACAACCATGACCAGAGCTGACGATAAAGAGGAGGAACAGCTTTCAACTGAACTTTAATGATTTAACTGTGCTTTAATCTTAATAATAAACAGGTCAGAACTCCTTACATATAAGATCTGCATGGGCTTCTCAAGTCCTTGTACTCCGGCACTTCATTACTAAGAGGTATGACGGTGTGTGGAGCAAAAACCCAACCGGGTTATATACGTGCTACATAGATGCTACAACCCGTACCACATACTTCGACCGGATTATACTTAAGAGAACTAATGAGTATATTCCACACAACTGTTCGTTTACATCACTGTAGTGCTTGTAAAATCTAAAAGTTTTAGCTATAGCGACCCGAGGCTTTTAGTATAATCATGGTTACAGACTATATCTTTTCCCCGATCGTTTTATCTAACTTATAATCATTCACTGAGTCCGTGCTGTACGCTATCGCTTTAGATTTAACCCTGGTAGAGCTTGCCTTGGAGAAAAAACGTCAATCATTATCGGAATAGTACACACGGAAAAACGACCTTTTCAACCAAATCCGAGAAAATGGTGCTCTGGGATTTGCCAAGCGGAAGTAAAAAGAGGAATCTAATTGTTGAAAGTTTTTTCTCTTCATATATCTTTACTGCGTTAACATCCTCAAAAAACCTTAAGGACAAAACTAATGTAATAAAGTAAACATGCAAAACGTCTAGTTAAATGGATATGATTATCCAACTGAGCGTCCTGAAGTTTTTTGCCTGAAGTTTTTGAACTACTTTTCTAAAAGTAAGGGGCATTGAAGTTGCTCTTGTTGCTGGTTCTGTTACTGAAGGAGTTATACCTGGCCAGCGCGTTAGTAACTGGCCTGAACTTGTCGGTTTTGGCAACCACTCTGCTCTTCCTAGAGAACACAACCAGAGTATTATTAATACCACAAAAATAGAGAGAGAGAGAAAATTATAGTGCTATAGATATTATGAAAGAAAGATAATCAATAACGCTCTTTTTATTGTTGATATGAATTTGTAATTCCCCTATTTTAAGCTTTCCCGAAAGTTAATCTATGGAGTAATTTAGTTTCTTCATTTAACAAGTTCCACATTTTTCCACCTTGAAATAAAATACTAAATATACCCAAGTTTTCCTTATCAGAGGAAGGGTATAGGAGGACCAGGAAGCTAGTCTTATGCTGTTTGTTAATGAATGTTAAATAATTCGGAAAAGCTGCTGGGAAGAGCCAGATTTAAAGTCATACATAAATATTGCATTATCTAGGAAGATGATAACCTCGAATGTAAGGTTATAATTCGGTTACTTTATTTTTTGAAAGGTCGTCTGAGCCACTCAATAACTGCAGAAACTAGTTATTCACTACTGTTATCTAGACTATACTTTTATAAATCAAGAAACCAGATTGGATGGTGATTCTGAAAGTTAAAGGCAACGATAGTTTTTCCCCTGTTGTGACATTGTCATTAGTTCTTTCTTTTTGATATGTCTTACCTTTCCAATTTAAATTTTCTCTGTCTAGCTGAGATGACACCATCTATAAGAATAAAACACGTTGAACAAGTTTAGACAGACAACCTCTCACTTCCATTTTAATCATGTCCCAGTAGAGGCCTTTGTCGTCCAAATAATCGTGCTTTGTTTTGACCTCGGGTATCTTACTCGAAAGATCCTGTACGAAATTTTCATCACGCAAAAGAGAATTGTCTATCTTCCAAAAACCTCATGCATATTTTGCCTCTTAACAGTAGTCGTTTCTACGCTTCGCGTATACACGACAAAAAAAACGACAACGTTCTGAATGCACTTACCTAGCGCTTCTTTCAGAGACCTCCCATTGTGCTTCAGAGAGCAAAGCTTCTGTCTCATCTCATAGATCATCTCTATGGGAATGACTTCGTTCTTGTCCTTGCACCCAGATGCGATGTTCCTCATGATGACCTCCTTCTTCGTCTCGTATGTCTGCTTGTCCTTCTTCATCTTTTGGATCTTCCGGTCATCTCTAATCACCTTCTCCTTAGCCTCCTCCTCCCTGATCAACATGTCCAGGTACTCGCTGAAGGAGTCGTTGTAGGCGATCATGGCATTCTCCTTGAGAAAGACACCAAAGTAACTGGCACAATCGTAAATGTACTTCTTTTCGTCTTCGAGCTCCTTGATGCTTCTCTCCAATTCCACGATGAACGATTCCTTCTGCGACTTTAAATCAGACTTCTCCTTGATCTTCCTCTGTGCATCATCGGACAGGAATTCCTTCTCAACTAGATCGGCAGTGTAGGTTATATGCATGTGGACTGTGTAGTCGCAATTAAAACGACACTGTGTGCACTTTCCACCAGACATGGCGGCACACTCACGCAGTTGTGCGTTGTTGGTTGTTTCAACAGGAACCCCTGAAAGGTAGCAATGATCATGGCAGACCTGTTCATAAACTGTATTCCTCTCCCTCGACTTTCCGATATTTACATACTTCTTGCATGTTTCGGCAGCGCAAACAGTCATGGGATAGTCCAGCTGCTTTGTCTTCAGTTCGAACGCCTTGAAATGGAGCTCGGCCTGGAAGGATCTGATGTCAGCGTCAAAGACCTTGCACTGGTCTTTTACATCATTGATCTTCTTCAAGTTAATCTCAATCAGTTGAACAGCCTGGCCCATTGGTTTGCTCATGGCGATAATGCAGTTCCTTGCTTCGTTCAGACTCAGGGTCTTCTTAGTCTCGTGGGGCTTCATATTCTTAACAAGGTCGAACAGATTGCAAGTTGTGTCGCACGACTTGACCCAGCTCTTTGAGTAGAGTTCAACTTCTTCAGACGTGAACTGGATTCCACTCTTATGACAGGCAAGAAACCTGTTAATGAAATGAGGGAGACAGCTGTTTTATGATTGGAAGTGAGAAGTACAGGATTCTTAATGTTAACTCTGACACTCTCGCTTCTACTAATCGTGTTCTTTGCATGCACTTATAGTTGGTCGAGGAAGGTGACAATCATTATAGCTAAAAGTGTAAGGGTATTCTAGAGCACCCTTGCCCCCAAATGAAACAGACAAATTCTAACGGAGTAAAAAGATGGTTCTGTGCTTCGATTCAAATCTGCGCAATGTCTGTCTGGAGTTGCAAAAAATAATAGCTAAATTAAGCACCTGAACGCTTCGTTGTCGAAGCAAAAATAATTTGACGGAGAGAGATTAATTCCAATATTATACGTCTGCAGCAGCTTTTTGAGGACTGGTAGGCTGTCCCCTGGCCTGTAAAAGGTTCCCCTGGAGTTAGTAAAGGCGAAGATGATATTAGACACCAGGGACTTGTGGAGGTGGGTTAACAACTCTAACACGCAGAACTTGAAGGCGACAGTCAGCCTTGCGTTGTTTGGCTTGAGAAGAACAACCACCGCATTAATCTTGTTGTAGCAGGTAAGAAAGGCCAAGATGTTTTCGAAGTTCTCCTTGTCCTTCTCGATGCCCCTGCAGTCGCCAATGCCGGGGGTGTCAATAAGGTGGAACCTTGTGGTGTTAGTCTCAAGCATATGTTCCTGAGGAAACTGTGTGGCAGACTGACCACTGGCGAGAACCTCATTTGCATCAGATCCAAATGAAATGTCCTTCCCCTCCCCTTCGTCTGTGGTAAAAATAAACCTGAAATAAAGTAGTAAAAAAGTTTAATATGGCGTTTGAAATATTCCCTCGTGGCCGTTCCGCTAGCTAGCTGTTCGATAAAACTGCTGGTAGTTAATCTATATATAGCGATCGGTATACGGCAATATTCTCTTTCATATCAATGTATTTTAGTTTACCTAGATGGAATCAAGACAGTGAATTCTGAGTCAACCATGGCCTCTTGGAGAGTGTTATGCTTGGCATAGTTGGCGATCCCATTAATCCAGGTGGACTTCCCTACTCCGGTCTCACCCAGGATGAGGATGTTAACGTCCTCCTTCTCATTCACGACCTTCAAATTCAGTAACAACAAAATTAATCTTAGCCTGGCAAGTCTCTTTTATCCCAATTATTTGCCTTTCTTTTTGTGTCTGTCTGGCAGTCTTTCTGTGTCTCTCTTTCTGTCTCTTTCTTTGTCTGTCTTTCTGTCTCTCTTTCTGTCCGTCGTTCTATATCTGTCTGTCTTTCTGTGTCTGTCTGCCTGTCTTTCTGTGTCTGGCTGTCTGTCTTTTTGTGCTCGACTATCGGTCTGTCTGACTGTCGGTCTGTCTGTCTGTCGGTCTGTCTGCCTTTGTGCGTCTGTCTATCTGCCTGTCTTACTGTCTGTCCGCCCCCCCGTATGTCTCTATGTCTGTCTATCTGTGTCAAACTGTCTATTTCTGTTTGTCTATCTGTTTTTCTGTGTCTGTCTGTCTGCCTTTCTGTGTTGATATGCAGATCAGGCACAGTTCCCGGCCTTCCTTGGTGCATTGCAGTAGAATGTTAGAGGATCTTATATTCAGTTGTAATCATTTTTATCATCAATGTCATTATAATCCCCATTGCATCCATTGCATCTGTGTCTGTCTGCCTGTCTTTCTGTCTCTCTTTCTGTTTCCCTTTTTCTGTGTCTCTCTTTCTGTGTCGATCTGTCTGTCTGTCTGTCTTTTTTTCTGTGTCTGTCTTCCTGTCTGTCTGTCTGTCTATCTTTCTGTCTGTCTGTCTTTCTGTGTCTGTCTATCTGTCTCTCTGTCTCTCTTTCTGTGTCTGTCTGTCTGTTATTTTGTGTCTGACTGTCTTTGCATTTCTGTCTGTCTGTCTGTCCGTCTGCCTGTATGTCTGTATGTCTGTCTTTCTGTGTCAAACTGTCTTTCTATGTCTGTTTGTCTGTCTGTCTTTCTGTGTCTGTCTGTCTGCCTTTCTGCGTTGATATGTAGGGCAGGCACAGTGTTCGACCTTCCTTGGTGCATTACAGTAGAATGCTAGAGGATCTTATATTCAGGATTGTAATCATTTTTATCATCACTGTCGTCATAATCTCCATTGCATCCGTTGAAGTCCTACTTTAGTGTTTTCATATTCATTTTGGACAATTCAGTAAAAAACTCTTTTGCATTTTACCTCCTCTCTAAGATGACCTTTGCTATCAGCGATGGTCCATGGACTTGCCATATTGTAATAAACTGCCAACGAAAGAACTGCTCCACATGAAATGTAAGACATTAAATCAGTTAGCCGTTGGACATAATTTTTCTGATTTTCAAGGAAACAAAATCAAAAAGATGATCGTATCTCAATTCTGTTTGCATACGAGTGGTGACTTTTCCGCGTAATATATTCGTTTCTACCCTAAGGAATCTTTTGCCTTCGTTTTTTATTTTCAATTTTTCTACTGTATTTTGCATGGGGTTTTATAAATTATTATGCCAAAGGTCAGGGAGTTTAAAGAGAAAAAGAAACAAGATTCTTGCATCGCTGGTAATTAACTTTTTGCAACGGCTCAGTGCTAATCTTTTGCGAGGTTATTACCATCAAATTGACAAGAGGGTCCTAAAGGGAGAGGGTAATTAAAATCAATCGCATTTTCCTGTCTTTTAAATCCGAGCCCAATTCTCAGGTTTTCGTTGGTAATTTCCACTACCAGTGACTCGAATACCATTTTCAAAAGGTCTAGATAGCAGCAGACATGTAAAGATTTTAAGGAAAACGACCAATTTTTTAAGTTTGCAAGACATGTTTCGACAGAGCTTCTGTCATCTTCAGTTGAATGAATGATTACAAAGCAAGTTGAATAGTAAGTAGGCAGAAATGCTAATTACGACAAATAGTAACAACAGAACGTGAAAAGGTGTAAGTTAAAAGGATAATTTTAGATTTACATGGTGTAATTGCTGATTGAGGGAAGGTAGTTCTTTTTGAATATGAATAGCCTCCTTTATCTTGAGTTGAAAGCTGGTAGTGGCGTGATCTAAAATATGAAAGCAGTCTATTGAACACAATGAGCGACAACGTTCAGAATTCTGAAGATGTTTGAAGATGTGAGAGGCCCTATCAACGGCCCTATCAGCCCTATCAGAGGCCCTATCAGCAATTACACCATGTAAATCTAAAATTATCCTTTTAACTTACACCTTTTCACGTTCTGTTGTTACTATTTGTCTTAATTAGCATTTTTGCCTACTTATTATTCAACTTGCTTTGTAATCATTCATTCAACTGAAGATGACAGAAGCTCTGTCGAAACATGTCTTGCAAACTTAAAAAATTGGTCGTTTTCCTTAAAATACCATTTTCCTAGTTACAAACATGATAGCTGGCAAACCCAATTCCCATTTACCCCATTCAATGCCCTACGACAAAACTGATCACAAAAAAAGTCTGATCCTATGCAGTGGGTATTTCAGCGAAAGTCCCATGATTTCATACCTATTGCTGCCTCACACTGGAACTGAAATCAGAAACTGAACGTCCTGAGTCGCAAATGAGATCGAAATAAGAAGTACGCAAGGTGGAATCCAACGTCACAAGTCCTTTGTCGACAAACAGGAAGTCAATATTCCAGAAATTCTTTTGTTTTTTCAATTTCTTTCCGAGAAATGAGGTAAATGTAAAAGTATTTGCATTGAGTTCAAGCAGGTTTTGCTGACGTCTTCTCTGTTTATTTTTTATTGTAATAATATACGAGCAACAATTTCTGTATTTTGATTGGCTGAGAACATGTCTATTTGTCAATTAATCCCAAATCAGTGCAATTTCACCGGCGCAAAACTGGTCTAGTCCCCTACAAAGCAGCCTACACGTTTCTGGGAAAGCCTGCTATAATGTTCAGAGGTCAGCATTTTGATGCTTCTGTCTTGTTACTGAGCATGAAATTGGCTACTTATACATGGATTGTATCCGCGAGGCGTAGCCAAGCGGTTCCACAGATTACTTTGCCAATTTTATGACGAGATTCACACACCTTCGCAAAAGATCGGAGATTCCGGCCCAGCTAAAAGCTGTCCGCAAATTGAAAATGTTAAATAAAATGCAACTGTCATACCTTGTGATCAATGCACCAACTTTCAATGCCCTACTTCCGGAGAGGAAAAGCGAGTCGAAGGAGGCACTGAGAGATGGATGAAAATAACCAAAGAACAAGTAGGTTAAACATAAATGCAAAGCGTGAGAAGAGAACTAAATGAATCATGGTCACACCTAGCAAATACACCGAATCTTACTTCTCTGTCTTAGTAAGCCTCAAACGAGAGTCGACGTAAGACAGCATGAAAAAACCTTCAGTCAGAAACTCAAAAATATGCAAGTATACCTCGTTCTATGAGCGCGAGGGGGAAACTACAAAGCACGCCAATACAACATATTTTTCTTTAGTCTCTGTGATCTGGTAAAAAGAAACATTAGCCGAAGCAAGCAACCTAAAAATTAATGACAAATGAATCAAAAATGTACGTGCAGCTCATTCATAAAGCGTGAAAATTATCATACCAAAGCGACGCCGAGGACGACGCCTATCGAAAAGATGAATTTATATTTACCAGCGAAATTCGCAACTGTCTAGATCTGTTCAGTACGCCAATGGCTCTAAAAACGTGCTTAAACTAAATATGCAATGACAGCGATTAACTCCAAATAGAAATATGAAAAATTAGCCGTGGTCGTTCGCGTTCCTCAGACTCAAAAACTTTTTGTTTGGTGGCACAGTCCTGTCCACCTGGCAAAGGAGACAATAGTTTTCGAGAGTCGCTGTTTTATTCATAACTACTGAAGAAGAAAGTTTAACATTCCTATGTTTGTGGCACTGGTATTATGAACACTAAACTGGGTCTGAATTCTCCAAAAGCCATGCGAAGCCTCCGAGCGGCGCCGACTAACTATACAAATATTATTTATTGAAATGGGGTCCTTCTCCGTTTTGAGCTTTTAACTTTAACGTCGACTTCTACTACTTTTAGCTCGGACTCATGGGGTGTAAATGCCAAACATGGGACAAATAACTGTGAACTATGGCAATTCAGAAAAAGATTCCTTAACGATCAAATTTTTGGCAATGACTATTAGGAACTTTGTGAAACCTGATGGAATAATATATAAGATGGGTCTCTGGCACATCAATTTTCAGCGAAATCTCCATCATTTGGTTTCTTACCTCTGGATGTCTCCAAATTTAAGTTGAAATATATATTAAGGTCGGATCTGTGACAGGAAAACCAGTTAGCGCGACCTCGTGTAGACTGAAAACTGAAAAGCAAGATCAGAAAATCGAAAGTTCCGAGTCGAAAATGACAATTAACCTTATACAATCATACGGGAACTGGCAAACCTTTTTTGGTCGATAAACAGGAAGTTGGAATTCTGGGAAATGAACTTTCTTTTCTTTCCTTTGCTTTCAGAGAAATCATTGAAATAGCTTGCGTTGGATTCAAACATGTTCAGTTGATGACAATTTGTGTTTGATCACATGTATGGTCATTACTGGACTTCGGTCGGTAGAAAGTTAGCTCTCCCACATTACTCGTAGTTTAATTTGATATTCTGAATGTCAGACAAGGACTTTGTTAGCTCTCTGATTGATCTCACGGTATTTTGCTTGTCGATATGCGGTGAGAAAATTTAAAGGAGTCTTGAGACAAAGAAACTGAATATAAACACTAGAGAACGAAAACTGAACCGAACACGCCTAGCAAACGCATCAAATGTCACACTCCATATCTGGTAGAGTCGAGTCAAACAACATAAAAGAGAACTCAAACCTGCATCTTCTATAAGCCTTACGGGAGAAATAACACCACTCGTCAATACATCGCTTGTTCTCGTCCATAGTAATATAATTGAAAGCGCGAACCAAACGTAAACAAGCTACATAAAATTAATTCCAAAACGATTAAACGCATACCCGCATACATCTTTCAATAAGCATGGCGCGAACGGTATCACGTCCGCTAATGCATTGAGACAGAGTAAGAAATCAAAGACATGAACTGGAACCAGACTGCGAGAAGTCAATGTTATTTTCTAGTTCGGCTAGCATGACGAGGACAGCTTGTCGTTCCCATTTCTTTAGCGCTAAATTAATTGAGTCCGAATTCTCAAAAAAAAAAACGCATTCGAAGCTCTGCAATCGGCTTGGTTCTAGGAAAGCCGACTCACTATACAGATACAATTTATTGAAAAGGGCTCCTTCTTCGCCTTGAGCTTCTTTGAGCTTTGAGTTTAAAGACCAAAAATGTGACAATAACATTGAACATTAGCGTGAAAGCTGAGGTGGACTACGGCAATTTCTAAACAGAATTCTTTCATGACTGAATTTTGAGCAATGATAACACATCATGTTTTTGAGCCTGGCATCATCCTTGGAAACTAACCTGAATAAACGGTATATCAGTTTAATCATACGCACAGCAAATCTAACAGAAATCTCCATTAGTTTCTTACCTCTGCCTGCCTCCAAGTTTTAGTTTGTTCTTATTAACAGCGGGTCTTTGACGATAGCGCCAGCTAGTGCGAGCATACGGGAACTAGCAAATCTTTTTTGGTCGAGAAAGAGGAAGTTGCAATTCCAGGAAATGTTTTCTTTTCTTTCCTTTACTTTCTGAGAAATTGTTGAAATAGCTTGCGTTGGATTCAAACATGTTCAGTTGATGACAATTTGTGTTTGATCACATGTATGGTCATTACTGGACTTCGGTCGGTAGAAAGTTAGCTCTCCCACATTACTCGTAGTTTAATTTGATATTCTGAATGTCAGACAAGGACTTTGTTAGCTCTCTGATTGATCTCACGGTATTTTGCTTGTCGATATGCGGTGAGAAAATTTAAAGGAGTCTTGAGACAAAGAAACTGAATATAAACACTAGAGAACGAAAACTGAACCGAACACGCCTAGCAAACGCATCAAATGTCACACTCCATATCTGGTAGAGTCGAGTCAAACAACATAAAAGAGAACTCAAACCTGCATCTTCTATAAGCCTTACGGGAGAAATAACACCACTCGTCAATACATCGCTTGTTCTCGTCCATAGTAATATAATTGAAAGCGCGAACCAAACGTAAACAAGCTACATAAAATTAATTCCAAAACGATTAAACACATACCCGCATACATCTTTCAATAAGCATGGCGCGAACGGTATCACGTCCGCTAATGCATTGAGACAGAGTAAGAAATCAAAGACATGAACTGGAACCAGACTGCGAGAAGTCAATGTTATTTTCTAGTTCGGCTAGCATGACGAGGACAGCTTGTCGTTCCCATTTCTTTAGCGCTAAATTAATTGAGTCCGAATTCTCAAAAAAAAAACGCATTCGAAGCTCTGCAATCGGCTTGGTTCTAGGAAAGCCGACTCACTATACAGATACAATTTATTGAAAAGGGCTCCTTCTTCGCCTTGAGCTTCTTTGAGCTTTGAGTTTAAAGACCAAAAATGTGACAATAACATTGAACATTAGCGTGAAAGCTGAGGTGGACTACGGCAATTTCTAAACAGAATTCTTTCATGACTGAATTTTGAGCAATGATAACACATCATGTTTTTGAGCCTGGCATCATCCTTGGAAACTAACCTGAATAAACGGTATATCAGTTTAATCATACGCACAGCAAATCTAACAGAAATCTCCATTAGTTTCTTACCTCTGCCTGCCTCCAAGTTTTAGTTTGTTCTTATTAACAGCGGGTCTTTGACGATAGCGCCAGCTAGTGCGAGCATACGGGAACTAGCAAATCTTTTTTGGTCGAGAAAGAGGAAGTTGCAATTCCAGGAAATGTTTTCTTTTCTTTCCTTTACTTTCTGAGAAATTGTTGAAATAGTTTGGCACTGGATTCAAATATGTTCAGTTGATGACAATTTGTATCTGATCACATGTATGGTTATCACTGGACTTTGCTAGAAATTTAGCCTCGATCATCACTCATATTTTAATTCTGAACCTCGGATAATGCCTTTTTTAGATTGGTTCACAGAGTTCGGCTAAGTTAGCGTGTTTAAAGTAAAAAGGAAACGTTAGAAAATAAGCTCGTCGTGTTGCGATCAAACGTCACAAGTATTCGTAACATGAAGCATCTCAATTTCTTACTATACCTAATTGAGTGAAACTTTGACGTCAAAATTGTTTTAATTATTGTCCCGGCTATTAGTGAAAGGGAATCGACAACACCATTTGATATTTTTTCTAAATTTAAGGAATACTCCGCGAACTAATCGATCTTAGATTAAGCCAGACAGTAGTTCGAAGGACTAGTATTTCGTCATGAATGCAAATCGATGATATCTTTTTTCCGCGAAATTATACAGGCGCTATTAAATTCTACCTTCTTGAAGTTAAAGTCTATTCAAGAGACGATCGAGTGAAAAACTTCAACTCATAAACCTGTTTTCCCACCATAGAAAAACAAAATTGAAGAGTGCGAAATTATTTCTACTCAATTTCATGACATATGCACAGTGATCACTGTCGATATTTAAGAGAGCTTAAATATAGACTATGCCCCAATCACTGAAGAAATTCCGATACATTGACGACCTGTGACACTCTGTACTTTCGTGCCCTTCCGACGCAGAATAATTTCTCATTTCTTTCTTACTCTGAAGAAGTTCTCAGCAACGTTGTTGTTAGGATGTAACAGGAATACCTGAGATGTAGGCCCAGCCACGTAACATATCAGCTTTCTTGGTGAAGTCGTTTGCGATCAGTAATCTTTTCGGTAACGGAATTGTAAAAAGTTCAGCCACATAAACGGTTAATTAAGAAATTATTTCCATTTTAAAAATTGTGTCACGATAGAAGGAAATAAAACAACATTGAAACTATCACCGCCTTTTGAAAAAGACAAAGTTGTTTACCTTTTACAAGGGGAAACCGATTTAATCACCCTTAATTCAGTTTTCTGAATGGGCAATGGTTCTAAAAAAATCAGAACGGAAATTCCGGGTGAAATTTGGCGTTTATCATTTACCAGAAATGATTCGCAGGCCAAGAAGTTATGGACCGGTCATTATTTATCGCCTGCGGGATGGCGGAGGCTTTTCGGCTAAAGACAATAACATTTAGCTGATCTCCCTTTTAAATGTTATTTTATTGAAGTATCCCCCTCATAGCTATTGATCAATTTCGTGATCCCCCCCCCCCTTCAATGTCTTCGCACACATATTCACCCTTCGATATGTATATTTAGTGCTTTTAACAGCCATATGAAAGTAATATTTCTAACTATGATGTACTTACAGTATGATGAAGCCATCATGGTGCAGTCTCTTGATCTATGTCTTCCCGCTTTCTGATCAGGGTTCTTAGCAGAAATTTTCACAGGCGTCCAATAAAGCATAACAGGCAGCATAAATTAAAGCGAGGCTAATTCGCCCGAAGGGGCAAGCCAACCTAGGGGTGTCCGGGAGTATGCTCCCCGAAAAATTTTGAAATTGTAGGTTTCCAAAGATGCGATTTCATGCCTTTTGGGGGGTAAAGTAAAGTGTTATTAGATTAGCAAGTAACACTGTTTCACCTTTTTAATACTATTTTCTTCTTAAAACGTCTCAGTTTGTAAGTCGTCAATTTACTGTTTTATTATATAGACACGAGTGTTTTACTGGAAAATACACCACTCTTAAAATTCATACGAAACTACATTCGGGACTCAGGTGGCGTATTTTCCATATCCTCATTAGTGAAGATATCGATGATTTCACTGATATCAAGTTTGTCTTTTAAATTGTACTTAAATTCTACGGGTAGTGGTCGGAAACCTGAAAATCGTCAAAAACGCCGTCATCAGTATGTCTATATAATGAAAAGAACATTACATACGTTAGCTCGAAGATATGAAATTTATGTTCTCGTGGCAAGAACAATATCTCACTCGTGAGATACTGTTCTTGCCACTCAAACATAAAATTCATATCTTCTTGTCACCGTGTAATATCCTCTTCATATGTGCACAAATTTTAATGACCGGAAGAGGAGACTTCATTCGATTTTACAGCCGAAAGAATTTTCCCTTCCTACTGAGAACCCTGTGACTGATTTTAATTGACATACTAGCAACTGACCATCCCAAGCGCTTGGAAACTGCAAACTGCTATGGTCATGTGACATTTAGCGGTTCCCCCTTTTGGGCTCTCAGTTATGATTGACCTCCCCTTCTGTCATCCTAAAATGCAATAATTCCCTCCAAAATCCTCCGGTTCCCCCCTCCCCCCCCCCCCCCCACCCCTCTCCTTAAGCGATAAACAATAACCGGTCCCTAAGATTCCAGAAATTACTTTGTTTTTTCGATTTCCTTCCGAGAAATGAAGTAAATGTAAAAGTGTTTGTATTGTATACACGAGGCGCAACTGAAGGGCTGTAAGTGGTACGTATACACTTGACTTCAAAGCCATCAAATTGACATCTTTACGATTAACCCATTGACACCTAGAGATTTTGACAGAAAAGCATTTTTTAGACATTTTGGACATTTTCAGCATAAAATAGTAAGGTAAATTTTTCTACGAGTTTTTCACTCTAATTATAATTCCTAAGCATTTTCGTGCATATTTTACGCTCACGCTCAATTGACCTAATCACTCTGATGTCGGAGTATCATTGGGAAGATCTTTTCTTCCTGTAGAACTTAGTATATCGAAAACGTACGACTATGCGTTTTATTAGATATAGCTGGTTTTCACATGACGTCACCAAAATTCGAACTACAAAACTATTGATCTTCCTGAAATTTTACTTAAATGATGTATAAGAGCAGCTGAAAACTAATATTCATACCAATTTTCGCTCCGAACGGGTCGTTGGTTTTGTTATACACTACGCTCGAATTTCTAATGCTGTGTTTAGACTTGAACGGTTTACCGAGGTACCAGAGTTTACTTACCTAGGTAAACATTTTCCGTGTGTAAACGCGAACTGATACTTTGGTAAATGCCGCAAAAGACAAAAGAAATTTAACCGAGGTAAAAGTTGTAATTACCCTGTGATCAGGCATGGTTACAGTTGGTAACCAAGGTCAAGATGACAGATATATCCGCTTGTGGCGGTGTAATATTTCACTTCCCGTGAGCAGATTGTGCGATTGTCGACGAAGCAAAGCGTTTCTTTTCCAGTTTTGACTAGGCTATCATGGCAGATAACGTGGAAAGATTGGATCGATCTTCTTACGGCGAACAATCCCTCACGTAAAAGAAAGCATTGTATTTTTCATTATCAGTATTATTTACAACTTTCTCTAGACAAACTTCGATCTTTTGTCGTGTAATTATTGTCGATATATTTTGCCACCAGGGAGGATGCTGCTTATAAAACGTATCCACGTTTCTACGCATATAACCATGCATACTCTAGGTATGATCAAGCAGATGAATTTTCGCCGCAATATTATGGAATGAGGTCCTTGCCTATGAAAATGATGGCACCTCAATTTGCTCCTGTTCCGCTGCGGTGGGATCCTCGTCCAAGTTTGATTTCATGACGTTGATAATGCAGCGCGCGCGAATGTTGAAAGATGAACTTGAGTTATTTGAGCCGGTGTAAACACTGAACGAATGTACCAAGGTTGAGTAACTTGACCTTAGTAACTGTTTACCTTGGTAAAAGCTCAAATGTAAACACAGCATAAGCTTTTGAGTGACGCGGCATTTACATGACGGCCTAGAGAGCTGTCATGATGGTTAAAAAAGTGACTTATTTCGGGGAACTTGGCTATCTGAACAGTTCATGTCTTAGAAAAAGTATTATTTTAATGTTTTAGAAATTCTCGAGGGATAAAATCACGTTTTTGTAGCAAAACTCAGTGACAGATGATTCTGTTGGTTTCCGGCCGCCATGTTGGTGCCCATACGGATGGGCACCAGCATGGCGTCTCCATACAAATCTCTATAAATTTGGGTAAAAAAATTTCTCCGTATATCTCGCATAAGAAAAATTGCTGTGACCAGAATTTTGGCGAGAGTCTTTGCATATTTACCTTCTTTCATTTCCCAGATTCTGGACTTTATCTATTGACCGGTTTTGATTTTTATTTTGATCTATTTTTAATTGCGTGACACTGAAAACCAGCAATAGTACGCATCGTGCTCTAAATTTTCGTATTTGCCTGGTTCTTTATGCTTCACACATGCAACAACTAGGAAGCTGCTTCAAATTTTATCTCCGTCTTATAAAAGCCAAAATAATAGCCTACAGGTTCTTTTCATACTATTTTACACAGATAGTATCTTGGATTTTGTCTTATATTATTAACTGTTTTATTACTTTCTAGGTTTGTACTTGGCAGAAGGCAAGTCAATTCGTCACATTTACACACATGTAACGTGTACGAGGATGTCCAAAACGCTGATCGAGGACGACATTCAACACCTTAGAATTGTCAAAGAACTTAGGGACAGAGCAGGAGAAGGACGTGCTTATCGCAGTTCTTGGCAATTCTTACCAGAGTCTCAGTGATTTTAAACAAGCTATTGATTACTACAACAAAAGTCTCAGAATTGTCAAAGAACTGGGAGACCAGGTTGGAGAGGGGGCTGCTTATTGCAATCTTGGTAATGCTCACCACAGTCTGGGTGACTTTAATCAAGCCATAGAGTATCACAACCAACATCTTAGCATTACCAATGAACTGAGTGACAGAGCTGGGGAAGGAATTGCTCATAGGAACCTTGGCAATCCTTACCAGTGTCTGGACGACTTTAAATGAGCCGCAGGGTTCCATGACCAACACCTAAAAATTGCAAAAGAGCTGGGAGACAAGTCTGGAGAAGGAAGATCCATGCGTGGAGGAAATTAAGTAAGTACGGGGAAAGCGCGTCAGGATATAATGCTTGTCATGGGCAAGGGAGGAAGTCAAGATGATAGGCGAGATTCTCAACACCAAACCACTCACGGGAAAAGATGCGACTAAAGATGAAGTGCTGAACCGACTTGGCTCAGTTGCCTTGGTACACACTGCAGCACATGCATGGTAATATGGAAGCTGGTGAGATTGATTTAACTCCAAATCCCGCGAGAACATCCAAAACCCCTAAAGACAAAGACTACCAGCTAACAATGTCAGATGACGTCCAAGCAGTGAAGTTACGAGCAAGGCTTGAGCTTACTTACTGTCCCAGTGCTCAAGGAAAAGTTACTACTGAGGGTGTGGTCGGTATTGGAAGAGCTTTCCTCGGTGCTGGGGCTCGCTCTGTTCTGGTGTCACTCTGGGCAATTGATGACGAGGCCACCATGGATTTTATGAAAAATTTGTACAAACAACTGGGCGGTGGATGCAAAGCCAGCGTGGCTCTTAACAGGGCTATGAAATGTCTTAGAGAATCAGAGAAGTTTCATACGGTGAAGCACTGGGCCTCGTTTGTACCCATTGGTGATGACGTCACCATAGAATTCAGACCATCGTGAGCGACACTTTTTTATTTTCGAAGCCTAAAGATGATTTATCTAAAGATGATTAATATAATGGTTCAATTTTAACCGGTACCTTACATTTCTTTTAACGAAGTTCGACGTTTTCAATTATGAGTTGGATGGTATGTTTCACAGTTTTAGCTCTGCGCATGAAATGTTGATCGAAGGCTCTTACGAACAACTCAACCATAATATTTTGTCCATATTTTGTGTTGACCGTCCTTTCTGTTTTTTCCTTCAGAACGGGAACCACTACAAGTGTGTAGTCAGGTATGTCAAACACGCAACTGCTTCAATTTAATAAATTTGACTTGGATACATTGAGGAGACCTCGAATCTGTTTTGATCCCCTTTGAGTTTATATAATACGGTGCTTTGTATTTTCCAGTAGTCCGCCATTCTCCGCCACAAAGGCTACCATCTTATTTGTTTACAATCCCCAAAACCTATCAACTGTATGCGCAACTTTTAAAGGAGCTAAGTAACATATTTTACTGAAATCGACAACTAATCGATTGAGCAAGTGATTTCGCTTCCTCTACGTGAACTAGCCCTTGCGTATCTGCAGTTCACGAGTTCATGAGCGTATTCCATCTTGTCTGCAATCTAACACAACATGATACCTGTGATTTCACTTTAGTAAATTTTCTGCAGCACTCGAAATGAAGAGTCCAACCGGCCCGGTAATTTAAGGAATTTGAGTTAAGATAAAATTATCGATCGTGAGTGTGTAAACCCTTCATGGATTGAAAATGGTAAAAGTTCAATTGATGCCTTACACTACTGTAAAATGATATCAAAATCGTTTCAAAAAATCCAAGCTTTCGCCGATCTACGGCATCATCGGGGATAAGAAAAAATATTCCGCGTAAGGCTTATATACAGATGTAAAGTAAAAACGTGTGAAAAGCGAAAGAATGTGGGGGGTAAAATGCATGAGCTAAATAATAAGATACTGAGTTATCAAGTACAGACCTTCAACTTTCTCGGCGAGTAGTTAACGGACCATATATAATCCCTTACTTGTGGGTGTGTAATTATAATTCTTAAACAATGACCAACCAAAAGTGATTGATTTACGTCTTATTGCATCTTCTAGGGAGAGAGCAGTTAGTTATGGGCGGAGTTCTTAAACTTGTTAGAGTTTCATAACAGAGGAAAAACATTTGCTGTTATTAGTTTCTGTACAAAGCTACATAAACCAGTTCATTATCAAATAAACCTTTGCTTGTGAGACGTCAGCATGTGTGTGTGGAGGGTGCTAATGCATTGCCTATGGCTGGTGCGCCTGAAATTTGAATTGACCAATCAGGACCCTACAGACGGGAACAACTGTACTGTGCTGACAACAATGTATTTTAAGAGGAAAGACATTGAATTCGGGTATCTTTTCTCACTGGAGAAGGCATTGAATATTCACGAACAGATATAATTCCAAAGATCATATCAGATTGTAACGAGTGAAAAATATGAGGCCTTTTTGTGCCTCCAATTGCAAACTTTTAATATGGTGCCAAAAGTGGGTTGCCCGGGTACGGGAACTTGCTCGCAGTTCGTTGTGTGTCGCCAGTGGGTTAATTGTTGTGTTATGTTCTCAAAACATCTTGTTCCTCGTCAAATTAAACCCAGAATTCTCGAGTTAAGTATCAGAAGAAGCTAACTAAAGCAACCTTACTATTGTCTTTATTATTATTATTATTATTATTATTATTAGATCTATTATTATTATTATTATTACGACTAGATCTATTATTATTATTATTATTATTATTATTACTATTTTCTTTTTTTTTTTTTTGTTGCGAAGAAAAAGACTGTTTTCGTGTCGTTTCGGAGGGACAGCTGAGAAAAGTTCTGTATTGACAGGCACTCGTATTGCGGGCGTAGTCGCCGTAGGCAAGGTGGGTTTCGGCTGGGCGCACTAGGGTCACCAGGTGCACCCTCGAAATGCTGAGAAATGCCCACTGTCTCAAACAGGCTCCCTCGTTGTAACCCTGGTAATGCAATGTCATATAAACTACAGCTGAGCAGCGGTTGAGAAAAAGGAGAGTATCTGGCGCCTTCACAGTCTCGTTCCCAGAGTCTTCATTCCCCTTGGCCAGCGGTCGGAAAACGAGAGCTCTGGGAGCAACCATTTCAGGCGTGCGCCATAGATGCAGACCGCGCAGTGAAACCGGATGGGCAGAATTCGGTTATTTCTGAATGGTTGCTCTCAGAGCTCTCGTTTTCCGACCGCTGGTCAAGGGGAACGAAGATTCTGGAAACGACATTGGCGCCTTTAAATAACGGGCTCGCAAGGACCGTGCCCTAACTAAAAACCCTGGCCCTGGGCAGTAGGCCAATCCCCTCAGTAATCTCACAAAACCCTATTGGTTACGGCAACATTTACAGAATACGTGAAGTCAACATGGGTGTGTGAAAGATTTATATACTGTGAGATCAAATTGTCAATTAGCATTATTTTCCTGGTTAACACTGAACGTTAAGGTGATTACACTCATAGTTTTTGAACGCTTTGCATACGAAAGGACTACTGAAAGGTCTCGAAAGTATGAATAAAGTCATTTCAAATTAATAAATCAATGATAAATTGTCTGTAGTAAGTTATGGATTGATACTTAAAACAGACAGGGGCTCTCCCTGATAAACCCAAAAGGGTTTGGTGAGAATCCCTGCTTTGCTTTGTAATAGCTCTAGCCCTGTAACTATTGACACGCATAGAGCTAATAAAGATTTCATCCGTTTCCATTCGATCTGACAGTTGATAGCCTGTTAAAGCACAAGTAGAGAGTGCGAAGCGCAATCAACCTGCAGGAAGAGGAACCCTGTTTGTCGTCGACCCCTCCCACCCCTCGATTGTACGCTGTCACGCGACCTCCCGAGTTTCAAATTACTGTGATACACGAGCATCAAACTTCCTGAAACTGGCGTGATCTCTATCGTTAGACCATTTTTCAAATCCCTCAAACAGTTTTTGAGAAAAGCGCTAAACTTGGAAGCATGAAGCACCTATGGGTTCTAAATATTAGCCGATTAATGATATAAGGCCAGCAGGCGATCATTCTCATCCCCAGTGCTATTCCGTTTCCCCTACCACGTGACTAAAAGAAACGGAGGGCTCTGGGAACGCCAATGGTAGGCGATAATAGACCAATTTCGATATGTCAAAATTCAGTCTAAAACAATAAGCCTCAAAACGAGGCTCGGGGGAATAACTACAGCGTTTATGGAGTTTATTCCCCAGAGCCTCGTGCTGAGGTTTATTGTGTTAAGGTCCGGTAATACGGGCAACATTTTCCTTCAACTTGTCTCGCAACATTGTTGCATTGCAAGCTGAAACACATTGTTGCGCGTATTACCACGTTTGTGACCAACTTGTCTCCCAGACAAATACAGTGTTGCAAGTCTGCAGAAGGATTCGACCAGTATAACTGTTTAATCGTGTGCGCCTTCTTTAATATAATTTAGCATTTCGACGAAGTTCCACTTTCAATTCTGGCCGTCACTTTCTTCTTAATTTTCCGTGCTTGCGAAGTTCTCTCAGTATGAAGCTCAGTGTCGTTTCAGGTAGCTAGGCGAAAAGCTGTATTTTTGAGACAATTCTTCCAAGCCTTTTGCCTTTAATTTTTTCCTGCTTGTTTTGAAGGGACAAACGAGGTGTCCTAAAGACTATGATTGCCCTCGAGGTCTTTGTAAAGGACAAAGTTATGACTTTCCGAGAGTTACCGGTCTACCTCAAATTTAAGTTGGCCTTCACTGTCTGCCTTGTTTTATTTTAATTTGCCGCGCTTCGCGACAGCCAATCACAAACGTTGAATTCAAATTTGTTGCGAGACAAGTCGTAGCTTCAGTGGTAATACAAGCAGCAGAACTCAAATTTGTTGCAGAAAGTAGAATTCGAGTCTACTTTGCGCAACATGTTGCCTCAACTTGCAACACTGTATTTTGCTGCGGGACAAGTTGGTCACAAACGTGCTAATAAATGGGTCTATTGGAAGGCTGAGATCAAAATCGGGTAATCGGGACCAGAACTCTGGCGCTTACCTATTTTGTTTATATTAGTTGCTTTCGTCATATTGCTGAGGGACCCCTTCTTTACGTCATTTCCAATTGAACTAGTTATTTTTGCGCAAACTTGCTTTTCTCTTTTTCGCAATAACTTGCATCACCACAAAAACTGATTTCGTGACTGATGAGGTGCATTTCACGTGACGCGTACCAGACTACCGCGGCCGCCTGACAACAAACGAGAAATTAATCATGGCGTCGAATCTTAATCAGCTTGTAAAGATTGTTGCGTTCGTTTTACTAAGTTGTCTGCAGTTTTCACATGGAACTGATCCTCAACCAGAACAGATTCATCTTTCAAGTACAGGTAAGGAAGGGAATGATCATAAGAAATCAGCCTGAGTCTGAAATTGAACGATTCTCTCTTTTCTTAGTACAATTCAATTTCGACTGTCAATGCCGAATGGACCAGAAGTACTTTTGACCAGTGATATCTTAACATTAGAGTGTTTCATAAATTTGAGAGTTATATCCGGCTCCATTGAATGGAAGATAGAGCTGAGCGTTTTATATTGGTAGCGCTAGCTGGACGTAATGATTTTATTCGTTAGTTACATAACATTGAGGTCTCCGTTCATTCCAGTTCTTTTGATGGGTGTCTTGTACGGAGAGTCGACCTTTGGTTACAAAAATTAGATTAATTTTGTCATACGTTATTATTAACAGTTATTGTAACTATTATTATCAGTTACTGAAACTAAGAAATTAGACCAAGGTGTACTGCAGTAGTACATCTATATGCAATAAATATAATGATAGGTCTGCTATTACATGTTACCTTTCCCAAGTTAGCCAATCAGAAGCCAAATGTGTACTGTCCTGATACCTTAGCTCTCTGTCTTGTACTCATTCCATTTCCCAGCAGTCATCTAGAGCTAAGAAGAAAATCAAATTTAAAAGTTCTGTTTCTTTTAAAGTCTTTCACCAGTTTGAAACTAATATGCATTAAGGTTACAGTATACCTTCGGGTCGACAATTTTCTTCAAATTTGGATTTTTGGGTCAAAATAGTGGTCGAAGAATAATCTCTATTTTCTAAAAAAAATTTTTGAAAAAGGCTAAATATTGGCGGAGAAATGGCGGTTTTACGTTTTCACCGGAAGTAAAAGTTTACCTCTTGATTGACAGCCCTATGGCGTGTATGCAATCAACCGAGACGATTTTCGCGGGAATTACCTATATGGATGTCACGAATTGACTACTCAGTTGATCAGTCCTATATCGACAAATCGTCGGACTCATTGAGACCATTTGAAATATTATCCATGCACAGTTGCCCACACACAGTTGCTATCCGCGCTGTCTTTTGTTTGTTTCCTTCGCTCAGCCACTCTAGCGTTCGTATCCTTTGTAGTCTTCCCCATTTTGCCAGACCAGCTTCAAGAAAAACCGAGCTACAGAAAAATTATCCCTCTACCTTCGGTACATACATACATACATACATACATACATACATACATACATACATACATACATACATACATACATACATACATACATACATACATACATACATACATATGGTTCCTTGAGCGCATTGCGAAACACAAGAGTTTTTTAGAGATTCGCACGTAAATTTCACCAGGAGGTTAACAGTAGTAAAGTTTCCCTGCACTGATTGGCTTAGTTATCTGAGAACCCAGTTGAAGGCGTTTGTGGGCGGAGTTTGTTTGCGAAGCGGAAAAATTTTCCTTAGCGCTGTTTTCTCGAATAAATTTTTTCACTTGAAGCAGACACTTTAAAGAGTTATAACTCAAAGGGAATTTGTTCAATTGCTCTTAAATTTGGACAGTGGCTAGTTTAACATATAAACTATAAAAGCGTGTCTGGGAATTGTTAATTTCAAAATACTTTTTCTTCGAGAGCGATTTTTGTACGATCACTCCACATTTTTTTAATCCTATTTCGAAAATGTTCTGTAACTTTTTACTGCAATCGAATATGCCAAAACGCAGACACTTTTTTTAAGCGCTTTGGGCCCTGAAACCGAGGAAAAAATTAAATTGGTGAAAAACGAAATTCGCTTTGACTTGTAGCTTTCGAAAGGTGATTGGGGCACTCACATTTAGTGGTCATGAAAAATTCGATAATTCACTTTCTTTCAAAATTCTTGGTATAGTTTGATAGCCAGCTCCATAAGCTTTAATTTGATATAGAGGTTTAGGTATCTACAGCTTAAACTGCACGCGCTTCATCGCTTGTGCGCGAGACACCCCTGAAGGTATACTGTAACCTTAAAGATAGATTTTGAAACATGCTTATTAATTTATTTATTGTTATTCACTGACTAGTGATTGGTTTGAAAACCACATTTTAGCAAATGTGCAAGTTACTTAGTTGACGTGCCAAGCGTACTAATGTTCTGTCATGATGAGTAGCACAATCACCATGCCCAATTGGGGGTGGTAGAAAAACTTTCACTGATATATTCTGTTTAACATCTTCAACAAAGTCAAATTTTTGCTTAAAGCTAAGGTTAACCTTGTTAACGACTATGGAGGTGTTAAAAGTGTAGACTACATTGCTATTTTTGAGAAAGTAACAGGAAAAGATAGAAAAATAGGCAAAATTTGACTGTTATGGGTAACACAATCTTTGCAGAAAACGTTTTAAATACATTTTTCATAAAACAGGAAGCTCAAGTGGACAAACGGATTACACCAAATGATAGCACACAAGAAACACTACATTTCAGCAAAACTTCAACATCTCAAGTTTATTAAAACATATTAAAAGGATTCATTGTTTCTGGAGTATCCTTCCTGTAACGCTGTATTTTAGAATGTAGAGGTTCACCACATCATTGTTTGTAGCGTGGCTTAACTTGACACCTGAGAGAATAAAACCATATTAACTAAATGCTCTTACTTTGGGTTTTAACATAGGAAAAAATCAGTCAAATCCATCAAGTATTATCTGAGAAATAATAGCGAAACTAAGTCTCTATGGTTTACTGAAATGCGATTATGCAATAATATTTTTCGGCAACTCACCCTTTCCTTCCTCGTGATGATCCAAACAAGTTACAATCAGGCTGAGAAACTGAGCAGATCTGAATGCTCACAAGTTCCCCTTGTTATTTCCAAACTTTTGTCTTCATGGCTTTAAAAATGGCCAGAATATTAGCTTTCGACGGTGTCGCTACGTTTTTTGCCATGCAAATGCCATTTTGAAAACGCAGTGCAGCCACTGCAGGACCAGAAGCATTTTGAAATCGGTAGTTTACTTTGGTGAAGATGCCATGCTTTGGTGTCTAAGAAAAAGCTTGGTAACCGTTCATGATATAGATGTTATCGGGGAGGTATAAGACGTTTTTCAGGGCAATGAGTGGGGGAATTAGGCAATCAGTTAATATACTGTGTATTGTTCTTGCAAATATTTCCGTTTGTTATGGCTAAAGAAAAGCAAGAAAAGCTTTCAAGGATTGAAGAGTTAAGGGGAAAAAAGAACATTTCATTGGTTTACTTCTTATTTGTATAAGTAAACTAAAAATGGATTATTTGTAACAAGACCACGCCCACAAGGGATCATGGGTAAATTTAGAATTCAGTTAAACAAGACGAAAATATAATATTTTTCCAAAAATCACTAAGATTGGTAAGTTTGAATGTAAAATAAACCTAAAGAAGGGACATTGCCCCCAAAGTGCCCAGTTTCAAATATTTTTAGGCATGTTACAGAAATGGGTACGGTGATTATGCTACTCATCTCATGCAGTAGCTTTCTGCTGTAAATTCTCTGTGATTGTATGATAAAATGACAAAGTTCACTCACCTTTATAATCAATGTACTGTATTTCAAGTGTTAGGGTAAAGCTAAGGTTAAAAAATATTGATTTGATATAGAGTTACATACATTTAATTTATTGTATGGATAGCTCCTTGAACAGGTAAGATTAACCAAATTTTGTACTGTGATTGGCTATCCAAGTGAGCAAGTCAAGGCACTATCTTGCCTGCTCAGGATTTCACATTGAGTCCCACAAGGAAAGTTTTCACAAAGCCAAAGCAGGTTCATATAATAGTAAATCCCTTATTAACTTCCCTTTTTCAATCAAGATGGCTGGATATTAGCCTCATCCTTTTTAATTTGGCCTGTTTATGGACCTCGACTTGCAAAGAAAGAACTTGGCCAATATCCAGCCATCTTGACCTCGCGTCACTCGCTCAATAATCTTCATGTATTGTTGCATCTCAGGTAACCCAACAGAGATGATGGTCACATGGGTGACTTTAGCATATACAAACTACACTATGGTGGAATATAACAAGGCTGGTTTTCCTCTGACATTACGAGCTTCTGGTGACATCACTAAATTCACTGACGGCGGATCAGAGCATCGAGTATTGTACATCCACAGGGTGAAAATAACAGGACTGGTTCCTGATCAGATGTATGGTAAGAATCATAACTGGGGTTCACATCAGGTCAGGCTTGAGACCTGGCTTACATGTATATTTCTATTTCTGCCTAATTAAGCTACATGTGCACAACATAATTAATTTTCTCAGTTGCGTACTGAAACCTGTAGCAGTCTAAACCTGTTCTGACTTTGGAATATAAGTCTGGGACATGGCAAACCTACCAAACACTAATGTATACTGTCGTGCAAATCAGCAAGCTGTGTCCATATAAATTTCAGCCGTTCAAGGATTTGATTTTTTATACAAAATTGTGCAAAACTGGCCTGTACGAATGAATGAATTTTCACCTGTTACATGCTATCATGCTGAGAGGGGAAGGGATATGAGGGCAAGCTAAATTACTTTTTTTTTATCATTGCAAATTCATGTATGTCCACCATGGAAATTCTGCTAAGTGTTGGGCATGTGCAGTACATGTTCGTGCCTTAACAGTTTTACAGAGGGTTGCTCAGTTGAGTGATGTTACCATAATTTCTTGCCAATTACCCGCGGGTAATACGTTAATTTCAACGCAAACATTTGTTGGTATTGCTAACATTCTGTGTTTGCCGCATAATGGAGGATTTGAGAATGTTGCCAGGGGGGTACTCCCAGAAAAATTGGGTGGGGGTGTACAGCCCACTTCCCAAAACCCTTACCCTTTTTATGACCAAAATCTGCGATATTCCATACCCTACTTTATGACCTGACCAAAAATTCAAAACCCCATTTATGACCTGACACTTAAATCAAAACCTTGTTTCAGACCTTTTATAATTAGTTCCCCAGTTCAGACCAATGTTAAATTACTGTAAACATAATTTGTGAAGGGCTTTTGTTGATTTTCTTTTCAATAATGATGAAAAAGTGGCTTCTTCTTAAAAACATACCCATATCAAGGCTAGAGTGCAAAAACCATACCCTATTTATGATCATAATGGCCAAAATCAGCTAAAATCGATACCCTGTTTATGACCAAAACAGCTGAAAAACCATACCCTTTGGGGCCGCACATACCTACATAGCCCATATAAGGGAATACTCCCCCCCCCCCCCCCCCCCGGCCAGGAATGTTGCCATTACTTCTCTTTGAAAATACTTGCTTGTTGTTGATAACTTGCAGAGTATCATTGTGGTGGATTAGAAGGTTGGAGTGCACTGTATTCATTTAAAGCCCTCAAGTCTGGTGTGGACTGGAGTCCTCGGATGGCTGTCTTTGGAGATCTTGGAAGTGTAAATGCTAAATCTATTAGCTATCTGCAGGAAGAAACTCAACAAGGACAATATGATGTTTTTCTTCATGTTGGTAAGTTTTATCTGGTAATCAAATGTGACTATTGATGATTATTTGCCATGGCCCAACTGGTTAAGGCAACTTGTTAAGGCAGGTTAGTTGGGGTATATTTAAAACAGGTTTGAGCCCCTATTTAGTAAGGGCTGGAGGGAAGGGGGGATGTGTGTTGTAAGACTTGAAAACAGTCCCTCTACTAGGTTATCTTGTTGCCTCTCTTATTGCACTAGGGCAACCAGATACTTCAAGTCTTATGGAAAGGTACTGTCAGGGGTTATATTAAGGATCGGGTACCAGGCATTTTGACCAGCTATGAGGATGATTTTGCTAGCCTGGTTTGACCATGTAGAGGAAAGTTTTTCTCACAAAGAAGTTCAGTTCTAATAGTTTTGCCCACCTGTGAAAACCAGTTTCCATCCTACTGAAAACACCCCTTTGCTATGTTAAACAATCCTGATCTAGTCATCTTTTCTCTCTGACTGGCAACAATTCCTAAAGGGCTCAGTCACGGTATTTTGAGTTATTTCGGCCACATACAAAATTACCTTTAAATGGTAGGATACCTGAAAATAACAGTTTAATAACTAAAGATAGAAAAACACCAATTGAAAGAGGTAATGATAAACCATAAAGGAACAAGGATGGCTAAGGATGGAGAAGATTGACACGGATTACAAACAACAAATTTGAAAAATTGAGGCTAAACTCTTCAATATGCGCAAACTGTGACTGAGCTCCTTTAAAGCAACAGTTTTAGAATACTACATGTATGAAGGCTTGTAAATTTGACATCGAAAGAACAGCAACTGATCCAGAGCCCTAATGCTTCAATCATGGTCTATGCAATTCTTGTTTATTACATGAATCTGACATTGCCTGGAATTCACCTAGGAGACTTTGTTTTCTCATAAATGTGTGATCTTTAAAATAATGTTCTCATTAATGGTATATCTTTTTTTTATTACTATGTATTATTTCCAGGTGACTTTGGATATGACCTTGACTCTGTAAGTATTCTTTTCAATTTTTTCAGTTCCAGTCAGTGTTCTTTTCTTACATGTTTGAATTGAAAAAAATATAAATTTATTTTATGTACATGTATAACAACTAAAATGTAGAATTTTCATCACATTACATGTAAAATTTTATTTTTGAGCTGTAGAACTAATTTTAATTACTTGCAGTACCGTATGGAAAACGTATGTGTAATACTCTCCCTACGTGGAGCTTTGGCGTTAACATTTATTTTAGTTTTTTCCCTCTCTCTCCTTCAAAAACAGGATAATGCACGTGTAGGAGATGACTTCATGAATCAAATTCAGTCAATTGCTGCTTATTTGCCATACATGACCTGTCCAGGAAATCATGAACGGGCGTAGTAAGTTGTCAACGAAATTTTTATAGAAACTCAGTGGTCAAATTTATACCAGGGACAAATTATCCATCTGAAATGAATTAGTTGTATCACACAGGTACAGATTTGTCTGGCTGAGACAAATAAATTGTCAGAGTAGGTATGTAAATCCAGTGTTTAGATGAATTATGTGGCCAAATTCGTCTTCAGCTGATTTGTCTGTCAGCACATCTTCTGAAGACAAATTTAGCAACATAATTCGTCTGAACACCCTGATATATGCATCTCAGACAGATAAATCATCTCATAATCTGTGCCTGATAATTCATCTTCAGGTATAAATTCGGCCACTACAGACATTCCATAATTTGTTAAAAATCAATTGAGAGACTACCTGTGCATGTAGTTTTTAAACCTCAAGTTAATGTGCAAATGCATGTTTAGTGATGACAAATTTCAAATAGTCCGGCACAAGGTACAACTGTAGTAATTTTAACCATATAGCTCGGGTCATCTCAATATATTTCTTTTTGTAGGGCCTTCCCAGAGTCTTTGAATGAACCTTTTGTTCAAACATGATGTGCACATCATTATTAACTTTGAAAAGTAGATTTAAAATAAAGCCTACAGTGTATATCGGGAATGTCACAGGCATATCTTGTGGCTGGTGATTCAATATGGCATTGCAGAGTGTAATGTTAACAGATTCAGTGTTACCACACAATTGTACACTGAAACATATATGTTCAAACTATGTTCTTTCTTTGCAGCAACTTTTCCAACTACAAAAACAGGTTTTCAATGCCAGGAAATACAGAAAGTATCTTCTACAGGTAAATGGTTTCTATCAATAATTTGCCTTTAATCTGTGGAAAATTTACCATCTTTAGCAAGAACTATGAAAGCCAAAATGTAGCAAATATTCATTAGTCAAAATGCTTGAAAAGTGATTCAAATTTCTTTGTCTTAAGTACTGTTTTTGTTTTGTTTTTTTGTTTTTTGTTTTTTTTTGTATTTTATTCACGGTTTAGTTGGGACATTGGACCTGCACACATTGTCAGTTTTTCAACGGAAGTCTACTTCTTCTTAGAGTATGGACTTGAACAGATTGTGCAACAGTATGAATGGCTGGAAAGGGACCTGAAGGTCAGGAAATAATTATTTTACTGCAGCGTTAATAACAGTCAACTCTTGAGATCAAGGGCTCCAACTAAAGGCAGATGGACTGGGAAAATAGTTGCTTTGAGGTCATGGTGTCTGCTCTGTGTGAACTGATGGATGTTAATATTTTTTTCCATCTAGCCCAAACTCAGTCAATAAGCAATCTTCATTGATCTTGATATTTTTTTTTTCTAATTAAAAGAAGAAAAATATACCAATTACTGTTATGTGTCTGAGAATTTTTTTGATAGGCCAATTTCAGTATATTTAAATTCTAACTTGTCTCTGAATAGTACGCAAGTAAAACAAATTAAGAAATTCATGATTCATTCTTTAACCTTAAGGTGATTTCTTTTGTTTTACTCCCCTAAGCCTCAGAGCTAAGGTAGAATTTTAGTATATCAAAATTTGTCTATTCCACCTAGTAAATAAATTGGTATATTTAAATAAACGTGAACGGCTCAACAGCTTTTTCTGCACCAGCTCACATCAACCCTGACTCTCTCAGCCCAACACTCATCAGCAAACAAAGTGCAAGACAATCTTATCTTTATATTTATTACCATGCCGTAGTTTGCAAAATTTCATGTTAATTTTATGACATGTTAAATTTGACACAGAAAGCGACATCTCCTGAGAACCGTGCTTTACGTCCCTGGATCATCACAATGGGTCACAGACCAATGTACTGCAGTAACACTGATTGTCTCAGACCTGAGAACGATGTATGTTTCCTGTACTTTAGACAGTTTTCTTTTTCAGTGAGGCTTCAAATCCAGCTATATATCAGGACTACGAACACCTACATAAACACAATTTTGATTTTTGATACTGAGAGCAATTTACAGTATTACAGTTTGGTTAATTATCTGTGCATGGTGATATTCTTTGTATTTCTTATCATTGTTTTTAATGTTTAAATGCTTTAAAGCCCCATTAGCACATATATATATGCAAAATGCCTTGCCAAGGGTTAACGTTTTTTTCATTGCTGAATATCGAGATGATAATTATGTCGGTAGTCAGTTTAGCATTTAGGAGATAGAAATTAAACCTAAGTGCTCTTAAGGTTCTTTGCTAAGCTTGCTTACTGTGCATACATCTTGACACTGTTTTAGGTTGGCCTTGGAATCACTTCAAAACATTTGTTTCCCTTAGAAGAGCTATTTTACAAATACGGTGAGTAACAATGGTTACTTGCTGGGTCTTAAGGAATACACCTTGAAAATCAAACTTCAAAATCTTAATTGATAGCATGTCAGCTTTCCTATAACATTATGTTTTGGCATAACTTGGTGGTTGGCCATTAAGAAAACAGCAATATATTGGGTGTTTTCATTACAGTCTATAGAACAACATATTTTTCACCCTTGTAAGTTACCCTTTATGTGTACAGAGAGGAATCTCTTGTGCATGGGTGTTATTAACTTGTGATTAAGATTCTATCATCCCTCTTATGGTGGTTGATGGTGTACATATCAGATGTAATCGCTTTGCTAAAATGGCACCCGACTTAGACGATGTGGTCTAAGTACATAAATAGCCCTTATTCACAATCACTACCATGATGGTTTCTTATAATGCAATGCAAATTAACGACCTCATTTTCGAGGTTTAAGCCAAAACTAGACGAGGTTTTTTTCTGGTTTTTGTAGAAAATAATCAGCTCTGAACAAAATGCTGACAATTATCTTTAGCCCTTCGTACGCATTGCGTGCCTATGTTGCTCTGTAAACTTGTTTTAAGATATGTCGGTGTCTCGCTGCTAATCTGCCATGTAAGCAGTACTCATTTTTTTTTTCTTTTTCTTTTTTTTTTTTTTCTTTTCAGGTGTTGATCTTATGATCTGGGCTCATGAACACTCTTATGAACGACTCTTTCCTGTCTACAAAATGCAGGTAACATACAGTATCGCATTTTCTGAATTTACAAATTCAAAGAACCTTTGTTTTTTCTTGTGACTATGGCACACCGTGCTTTTTTGTTGCAGGTTTGCAATGGATCACGAGAAGAGCCATACACCAACCCTTGCGCCCCAGTGCACGTAATTACTGGGTCGGCGGTATGTTGTCAGCTTTTTGAAACGTTTCCGAGTTCTGTAATTCAAATATTTTGTGTTAGCTGCGTAGGATCTTGTGTTAGTTAAGTTCAAAGAGCGCGCGGTTTGAATTAAGGTAAAACATTCTTCTAACAAAGTCATAGTCCGGGAAAATCTTTACTGATGAATTGATATATAGAGGATATTACACGGTGGCGCGAATATTTTACGAGTGAGTAAAATATTGTGTTCAACACAAGACGATTAAAATTCATACTTTTAATGTTCGTTTTATTATATTGAAAAACTGACTGTTTGCACAAAAAACGGTTTGAAACAAAGACCAATCAGCGCGCGTATTTTCTTTGGGCTATTTTCCAGAATATGTTTGAGCGTAACATTCGAGTTTCTAAGACGTTTTAGTTTAAATAACTCAAATTTACATAATTTTCAGGGTTGTAATGAACATCATGACCCATTTCACAAATACTACCGTCCCTGGACAGCTTATCGGTCAGACGATTACGGTTACACTAGAATGACTATCCACAACAAGACGCACTTGTACATGGAACAAGTCAGTGTGGATAAGGTGAGTGAAGAGGGTAGGGATGGGGTGAGCAACTTCAAAGTTGAACGGTACTGTAAGAGAGATCTTCGCGACCGAGGTTTGCAAGGCTTATTTTCGTAGAGAGATATTTCTGGAATGTTAACGGTATTCTGTTGGGAAACGAATGCCAGAAATAGAACAGAATTGTATTGTCAGTAACGTGGTACCATTAACTTACAAACAAACGAATCTCGTTATCGACTCTTGTTACTCCCGAATCAAGAAGCCTAGTATCAATCGGGCAGATAAGGACTTGCACCGTCTCTGACTCCGATACAGCTTGATGAAATTAGTACCCCTGAGGTATTTTTGTTATCTTATTATTAATCCCTCGCCATGTTTTGAGCTTGTTAGTTTCAGAGTTGGTGTCAATCTTTAGGGAGGGGTCACTTCTTCAGAAGGGGTGTTTTATCGGGGATCGCTATCAGATCTGAATGGCTTGTTATTGTTGAGCTTGCTACTTTCAGAGTGGTGTTACTTTGGAGGGGTCAGTGGGTCACTTCTTTTGGAGGGCCGTTTGAAGGGTCGCTGCCATCAAGGACTTGTTAAATGTACTTTCGGAGTTTTACAGTGTTGTTCTAGACTGATGTGGCCCTTGCGACCCACAAGAAAAATTGTTTTTAGTGTTCTGTAATCCTTTCCATGCAACCGTTTTCCTATAGTCTTGTTTCTGGTTCTTACGTCAATTTATTTTTTCTTCTTCATGCAGGGAGGAGAAGTCATTGACAAAGTAATGATGATCAAAGACGTGCATGGACCAGAAGCCTGGGTTCCAAAGAATATCAAGAATTGAACTGAATCAAGACAGTACAACCATTATCTTCAGTGGCTGCATACGATTCTGTCTGGAGCGGTCATTTAAAGTTGACAGAAAATCCCCCCCCCCCCCTACAGAAGCACATAGGTTAAATTATATTTTAAGAATATTGTCATTCGGCCATCCAGTCATTCCACAGACCCTCTATTTTGTCTTAAGTTCGTTAAGATCCAGTCGGCGGATCTAGCCCCCCTTATTTTGGGTAAAAAAAAAGAGAAGAAATCACAGAGGGAAGAAAAGCCGGTTAGGCAAGCAGAACAACCCCCCCCCCCCCTTCCTTAGCTCAAGGTCTAGATCTGCCACTGAGATCGCAAGCAAGAGTGCTAACCCAAGGGGATTTGAAAAAGGCCGCACGCAAAGAGGGAGGCCGTGGGGAAAGACAAAATAGCTCATAGAAAAACAATATAACGTCTGTGACTGACTATCGGCTACATGATTTCAAGGTACACGCACGGAGTTTCACGTGGAATTTGTTGGTCGTAAGCATGGGTAACCCGAGCGTGTTCAATATTTGCATAGTAATTAAATTTGAAAATATAAGAGTTTGTATGGAGTTTAGAACTGAAGGTTTCTGCTGATAAATGATGTTGAAGTTTTCGAAACAATATATGGTGTCGCTTTCTATCGCTGCGTTGTGTTTCTGAGTAATTTTGAGTGTTTTTTGGTCAAAATATTCAGTCATGTTTTATATAAAGCAAGCTAAGAAAAAGCACGAGGTTTTAGAGTCTTTCAGTGTTCGACTTGCTTCAGGAACTGCTCAAATTTTAGCTGGGAAACAGTTTCCCGGCCTGCTATTCTACTTCGTCGTCCTCATAATCTAGGAATGTGAGAACGGTTATGTAAAATGAAATTGCACATACCTTGTTTTTTTATGGAATTAGTAGGCTCAAAGTCAAGTATCGTTTTGATAATATTATTGCCGCCAGCAACGCGTGGATCAAAAAATTGACCGCGTAAACGCGGTCAACACTGGGTACTAGGTTAAAAAGAGACCCAGCGGGGAAAGGCCCGTCATTTTGTTTGAGTTTTGTTTTTTTGTTTTTTACTTTGTTTTGTTCTGTTATTTTTTGATTGAGCACTTATTTATACAGTATTTGTTACCTTACGAGCGGTAAAAGCAATGTTTCACGAACGAACGCAGCTCGTTCGTGAAATATTGTTTTTAATGGGAGAAAATAAAATTCATATCTTCGAGCCACCGTGTAATTTTCTTTTGATTATATTGACAAACTGGCTGTTTGCACAAACAACCATGAAAAAGCGGGAAATGACACCATAATTGTCCTCACTTGTGAGGATATGGAAAATACGCTTCTCGGATGTAGTTTAATTTTACGAGTGGTGTACTTTCCAATAAAGCACTCGTGTCTGTATAGTTTTGTCTTCTCTGTACAAATTGCTACTCTGTAAATCTTAGTCCAAATAAAGATTATCTCTGTATGCTCTGTGTTTACTTACGTGTGTGTCTGCATACCATGCACGTCATCGCATTCTGCATATCGGTTCTAGTTGGAGGTTCTAGAGCCTGGAAGCGAGGTTGTTAAACACCTTCAGCTGTAAACGTAACCACAGTGGGCCTTTTCGGCGATACGGTGACCATTTTGAATTCTATTGTTTCAAGTAGCTATTATGGGATGCTCATAGGGTAGATTAGTATGTATTTGCCCTCTAAGCGTATCATAAGAGCTCTTTAAAACAATAGAGTTCAAAATGGCCGACGTACCTCGGAAAAGGTCCATTACCTCTTACACCATTTCGACATTTTCGCGTACGCTTATACACTTTTGTAGGACAACATTTCTCAAACAACTTCATACAACGGGCTCGCCTATCGGATTAGAGGACGATTTCTAAACAGATCGTCGACACATCTTCCGTTTGTGATCGCCAGCTTGAAATTTCCAATAAGTGGTCAGCTGGTGCGAGGCCACGCGATCGTGCGCCGAGGGCATATGACTGAATCCCGAGCGTTGTATTTTCGTTATAAATTTACGACATTAATACGACACCTTCAAATGCCTACAAACGCAAATACAGCTTAGATTTAAAAAAATGTGTTCAGTACAAACTTTGAAACGCAACGTCAATTGCGTTCACTTAACTGTGAACTCTAGAAGTCGCTGTGTTATGCCTATATTTTGATGTGGTATTAGTACTGCATTATTTGTACTGAATTCACTTCAGAAAGTATAAATTATGATCACATTAGAGACAACAACTTCGTCTATTTCGATTGTCATTTGCACTTTTCTTGTTTGCTCGCTCGCGTACAACCCCAGACAGGAGGGGGACCTTTTTTAGAGAAAAAATAGCAACTGTCAGAAAGAAGGTTTTTACAAATTATACTTTCTAAAAACTCAATCTTTCTTCTTCTTCTTCTTCTTTTTCTTTCGATTGCTCCACAGTTAGGCCATTTTACAGTTGTGTGCTTAGTTACCTGGCCATGAATGTAAGCGAGGCTGGAGGTGACCTTGCTTTGATACAGACCTCTCTGCTTTTCTCATTTAAATGAACTTGATTTAAACAGCAAAAGCAGTAAGGTCTTTATCAAAACCAGGTCACCTCCAGCCTCGCTGCCATTCAAAGACCAGGTCACTAAGCAGACAACTGTAAAATGGTTCAGTATGCTTTTTCGTAAACTGTTCACAGTCCCCTATTTTTCCGTGAGATCGTAGATGTCGATCGTTGAGTTCGACGGGCAGCCATCTTAGTCTCTCGATGCGAGCGAAACTGGGGAGAGTACTTTTTCCGCCCCTTCACCCCCACGCTATTAACTCCACCGCCACTACTCACGGGCATTTTGTACTCTCCCCAGTTTCGCTCGCATCAAGAGACCAAGATGGCGGCCCGTCGAGCTCAACGATCGACATCGTACGATCTCACGGAAATATAGGGGACTGTGAACAGTCTAGCTTTTTCGAAAAGAGGTAAGTCGATCTTCTACTCAGATTATTTAAAGTAAGTGTTGTAAATTATATAACTATATACGTTTCAGACGTTTTAGATGATATCGCTTCTTTTCGACCATAACATTATAATATCAGTAACATTCACCAACAATCCGTCATTGCGACTTTACATCCTAATTTGTTCTTAACGCTGGTGAAATGAGTTCGAAACTTGTCAACACTAGTAACTCAGGCTGAGTTAGCATCATCGTTGAAAACTTGAAGAAGGGTTATCTCGGAACAATATCAAGAAATAGACATGGTGTAGTTCCTACTGCTTGTGTGAAATACCCAGAGAAATATGAACGTCTCTTATTTACTCGCACAAACATATAGAATATCGTGTACCCTAGCAAGTAGCGATATTGAATGATGTCAATCACTTGATTACTTTTTCAAGATCTTTAAATCACACCGTGCACAGTATGGCCGTCTGTTCGTGACTAGCAGAAACTTGTAAGTCCCATTGCTTCTAAACGGCTGAATTGTTGAATTTCAGGCCAAACTGTGAAGCAGGGACGTTAAATGAACTAAATTTATCGCACTTGAATTGAAAGACTAACTAAACTTTGTCTCTCATTGCTACAGATATTGATTATTTTAGGTGTGTGTGACTGACTTTCGTAGCTGCCGTCACGGTTCTGCAGTTTTCTATGAGGCCTGGTCCAAACGCCGCTCCACTCGGGTAACCCAAAAACACTGACCCCCGGTCCGCCGACCCCCACTACGGACCGGGTCCGCGGACTACCTAAGTACCGGTCCACGGACTGTCCCTACGGACCCCCGCTACAGACCACCCCCCCCCCCCAAAAAAAAATAGAATAAAAATAAGAAATAAATATTTCACGTATGGGTTGTTTAATAGATCGTGTCGGCGAAATTTCGAACGTTACATTTTGCAAATGTAACATTCTTGGGTTCAGGCTCGGGCGCAAGTCATATCATTACACATTGCCATTTCCTTTGCTGTGGCCATACTGTATGTGAAAGACCGTGAAAGCCTCTAGGAAGCCTCCGGGAAGCCTTGAACTTTGTGCTCTTTCCCCTCCACCATTTTCTTCAGTCCATTCTCACGTGGATTCGTGAACTCATTCCAGGCTTCATAATTTGCTCAGCGCAAATTACAGATACAAACAAGCTTGAACAACCTAAAAACATATCTTCCATGGCCAGATTGAGCCACGAATGGAAGGTAAACAATTTGCCTTCTTTTTGCCATCGGCATCTCCTTACGCTGAAAACAGCTTTAAGCTTTGGGGGGTGGTCCGTAGAGTGGGTCTGTAGGGGCAGTCCGTGGACTGGTCTATAGGTAGTCCGCGGACCCGGTCCGTAGTGGGGGTCCGCGGACCGGGGGTCAGTGTTTTCGGGTTACCCGCTCCACTCATTTTGCCGCACCAAACTTGATTACAAAGTTCGACTTCAAAGCGACTTTGGAGCGACGGCCGGTTCAGACGGCGTACTTGGGTCGAACTTAATTTGGGAAGCCGTTGGTAACAATTTTCGACGAGAAAATATGCGTTCTGAATTCAAGAGTCAGCTGTCCAAGTAGAAAAGCTGTGATCAAGCAAATTCAAACTCAAGGTTCAGTGGTTGTATTTAGACAGGTTTTCTCCCGGTTAATTCGACTTGTGAAAGGGAAATTTCATAAGCTGGGCTATTATCACAAAGAAAAAGAAAAAATGAATTTGCGCTAAAGAAACTCGCTGACACAGTCCGGTTTCTCATGAATGGAAGGCACATTTTGTTGTCTTTATTTTTAGCGACGACTTCGAACTTCATGCATGACTGGTCACGCCACTCAATTTTGAGACAATCACGAGTCCCGTTATATGAAAAATACATAACGGTAATTTATGCATTAGGTTCGACACATGAGGAGATCAGAACGCCGTGTGAATCAGCTGCAGCTCCAACGTTGCATAGTGCGACAGACCCTGCTGAATTTAATGTTGTTTGCCGCCCCAAGCCTAACCTGCCGAACCAAACTGATTCAAACGCCGCCCTTCTGCCGTACTTAAATCATCAGTTAGGTTCGGTGCATGAATGGAACGTGAGCGGCGTTTGGAACGGGCCTCAATCGATCAGATTAGAGCAGTTTTTTCCCGTTAATTTCATCTCTGTAGGGGGATTTTGCAAACAAAACCCTTAGGCCCCATTTATATGGTCTCGAGTACCGGAGACAACCCTTCGCCCCCGCCCCCCACCCCCCTCCGAGTAACCCTGGCCGAGGTAACTTTTCACTTTTTTCTCTGCAAAATTCAACCAACCATTTACATGAGGATCACGAACCGGTCCCGGGGGCGAGACAACTCGGGTGGGCGAGTTGTCTCGCCTCGGCAGGCGGCAGGTAGGGTAACCTTGGCAAGCAGGACAACTTTTCTCCATATAAACACTTTGGCTCGCCTAACCGGGACAACTCTCGGCCTGGCGAGTGTAACGTAATGCCTTGATTTAGAATCTAAAGCAGAAATTTGTATGAGAGAAGTGAAAATTAACTCGGCAAAATCCACTGTGATTGAATGACCGTGGGAAACTCAAAGAAAGAAGGATATTTGATTATTCAATTAGGGTTATGAATAATCACCATAGGACCTATATCAAGGCTTTGTTGTCTGTGTTGCCGAGTCCAACTGTTCCCTTCCCATGACCTTGTTCAAGATATTTGGTCATATTTTTGGAGCTTTTGGAATCACGGTTCCAAGGAAATGAGTCCTTTATTGCCTTTAATTTCTCTGTCTCTTGAATGTGCTTTGACCCACTACTTTCACCCACTAAGAAGTCCTTAAAAGATGTCACCGTCGACTAAGAAACGAAAAATTCTTTTTCTACTGTAGAATAACCTAAATTACAAAAGTTGGGCGAGCGAGGGACACGCGACCGGGAGCTCTTGTTACGCAGGCTTCAAGTTTACGAAATCCTACTCCTTCAAGCCAAAAGTAAATACAGCTGCCACTGAAAGGTGAAGCTTTGAACAGTGCATATGCATAGAAAATTTAACAATTGTTATCCACCTTGTTGATCGGCTGTGGGAGGCGCGGTGGCTTCATGGTTAGCGCGCTTGTCTTCGGATCTAGCGGTTCGGGTTCGAGCCCTAGCCAGGGTCACTTTGTGTTCTTGGGCAAGACACTTTACTCTCACAGTGCCTCTCTTCATCCAGGTGTGTAAATGGGTACCGGGGGTAACCCTGCGATGGACTAGCATCCCATCCAGGGGGGAACAGAAATCCTCCTAGTCGCTTCTTGTTACAGAAACCGGGCTAAGCTCAGGCCTTGTGGGCTACTTGGCTCGTATGCAGACGTTTTTGATCGGCTGGTAATTTCATAAACCACTCCTCGTTTTATAACGTTTTCTTACAAAAGTTGTGCACATTTTAGTCTCTAAGTCTTGATGATCGGTACTTGTGTACAGCATATCTCACGCGAGAGTGGCAAACTAGAGAATGTGAATGGAGCTTTGAAAACCATTCTTACCATAGACCCAGTCCAACCACCATTTATTCCTACTAACTATTGTTAACCCTATTACTATTTAGAATAGTACAGACAACTCGAAATACCCAGCAAGATGGGGAAAATGTAAGATAGTAACATAAAACTATTTCAATAAGCCTTACAATTTTTCTCATAATTCACATTTACCAGGTGTGTACGTGAGAGAAGGCAGGAAAACTCGCTGATATGATAAAAACGATAGACGAAAACAAGCAACAGCTTAGAATTGCTAAAGAACTGGGGGATAGGGCTGAAGAAGGAGCTGTTTATTGCAATCTTGGCAATGCTTACAAGAGTCTGGGTGATACTAAACAAGCCATTGAGTACCACAACCAACATCTTAGGATTGCCAAAGAGCTGGGAGACAGGACTGGAGAGGGAGCAGCATATGGTAATCTCGGCTATGATTACAAAAATCTGGGTGATCTTAAACAAGCCATTGACTACCACAGCCTACATCTTGGCATTGCCAAAGAACTGGGACAAAGACATGGAAAACTGGCTGCTTATCGCAATCTTGGCAATGCTTACGAGAGTCTGGGTGATTTTAAACAAGCCATTGAGTACCACAACTATCATCTTAGTGTTGCAATGGAACTGGGGGATTTGGCTGAAGAGGGAGCTGCTTATGGCAATCTTGGCAGTGCCTACCAGAAGCTGAGTGATTTCAAACGAGCCACTAAGTACCACAATCAACATGTTAGCATTGCCAAAGACCTAGGAGACAGGGCTGAGGAGGGAGCTGCCTACTGCAATTTAGGCAATGCATACCATCGTCTGGGTGATTTTCAACGAGCCATGCAGTCTCATAAGCAATATCTTAGCCTTGCTAGAGAACTGGGGGACACGACTGGAGAAGGCGTTGCTTATGGCAATCTTGGTATTGTTTATCAAAGTCTGGGTGATTTTAGACAAGCCATTGATTATCACGAGAACGATCTTAACATTTGCAAAGAAGTAGAAGACAGGCCTCGAGAGGGAGCTGCTTATGCTAATCTTGGTAATGCTTACCAGGGTCTAGGAGATTTTAAACAAGCCATTGAGTACCATAGTCAGGATCTTAACATTACCAAAGAACTGGGACGGAGAGATACAGAAGGACGTGCTTATTGTAATATTGGTAATGCCCACCAGGGTCTAGGTGATTTTAAACAGGCCATTGAATACCACAGCCAACATCTTACCATTGCCAAAGAACTGGGGCAGACGTTTGGAAAAGGAGCTGCTTATGGTAATATTGGCAACGCTTACCAGAGTATGGGTGATTTTAGACAAGCCATTGAGTACCAGCACCGACATCTGAGCATTGCCAAGGAACTGGGGGACAGAGTTGCAGAGGGTACGGTATATTGCAATCTCGGCATTGCTTACCGGAAGCTGGGTGATTTTAAACAAGCTATTGAGTACCACAACCAACATCTTAGCATTGCCAAAGAACTAGGGGACAGGGCTGGAGAAGGACGTGCTTATGGCAATCTCGGTGTTGTATACAAGAGACTGGGTGATTTTCAAGAATCCATTAAATACCAAAACCAACATCTTAGCATTGCGAAAGAACTGGGGCAGAGAGATGCAGAAGGACGTGCTTATGGTAACCTTGGTAATGCTTACCAACGTCTGGGTGATTTTGCAAGAGCTATTGAGTACCACAACCAAGGTCTTAGCATTGCTAAAGAACTGGGATAGAGAGATGGAGAAGGACATGCTTATGCAAATCTTGGCAACGCTTACCAGGGTCTGGGTGATTTTCAACGAGTCATTGAATACCACGACAAGCATCTTAGCATTGCCAAAGAACTGGGGCAGAGAGATGAAGAAGGAAGTGCATGTTATTCCCTAGGAATAACTCTCGGGTGCTTTGCTCGAAGCTCTTAATTACTATCGATCCAGTGTAAAACTTTACGATGAAGTGAGAGTTCTTCTTCAGTCTGAAGATGTGTGGAAAATATCCTTTCGTAATGCGTGTCAAGATGCCTACGCGGCACTTGGGAGAACACTCGTAAGGCTTCAAAAGACTGATGAGGCTTTGCTTGTTGCTGAGCGAGGACGAGCACAAGCCTTGACAGATCTTATGAAATTACAGTATTCAACTTCTGAGGCATTTGAACCTAAAGTATCAATCTCAGACATTTAAATGATGTATGTACACAAACAGTTTTCATGGCTATGGCAAGTGACACTGTTCATTTATGGCTACTAAAGGGTAAAGACGTTCATTTTGAAGAAAAGAGCATCGAAGATGCCACCTTGCTTATAGAAGATGCCTGCAAAGAAATTGGCCGACGAGTTCGCATTAACTGCGAGAATCGTTCATTGTGTGAGTCAGCCGAATTACAGCTAAATAAGGAGTCTTTTCAGGGAATAGTGGACTACAAGGACAGTTCGTTGCGCGTCTTGTTTGATTCTACAATTGGCACAATTGCGAACATGCTTGATGGCGATGAATTAATCATCGTTCCGGATGGTCCCCTATGCTTGGTCCCTTATGCTGCATGTGTGGACGAGACTTCAAGATACCTCAGTGAATCTACTAGCATCCGCATTCTTCCCTCGCTTACAAGCTTAAAGCTGATCACAGAGTGTCCAGAGGACTAACACAGTAAGGTTGGGGCGCTGCTTGGGGGAGATCCATGTGTAGAGGAAGTTAAGAGAAGGCGGGGTAAGCGTGTTAGATTATCCTGCTTGCCAGGAGCAAGGGAAGAAGTAAAAATGATCGGCGAGATTCTCAACACGGAGCCTCTCACAGGGAGAGATGCGACTAAAGATGGGGTGCTTAAACGAATCGGTTCAGTTACCTTGGTACACATTGCAGCACATGGTGATATGGAAGCTGGTGAGATTGCTTTAGCTCCAAATCCCGCAAGAACATCCAAGATCCCTAAAGACAAAGACTACCTGCTTACAATGTCAGATGTTAAAGCTGTCCAGTTACGAGCAAGGCTTGTTGTGCTTAGTTGCTGTCACAGTGCTCAAGGCAAAGTTACAGCTGATGGTGTGGTCGGTATTGGAAGGGCTTTCATGGGCGCTGGTGCTCGTTCTGTTCTGGTTTCACTCTGGGCAATTGATGACGAGGCCACCATGGAGTTTATGAAACATTTCTACAAACAACTAGATGGTGGATGTAAAGCCAGTGTAGCTCTTAACAGGGCTATGAAATGTCTTAGGGAGTCGGAAAGGTTTGGTGCCGTGAAGCACTGGGCTCCGTTTGTACTCATCGGTGATGACGTCACCATAGATTTTGGAAAAGGTCAATAAGAGCAACATGAGTGGCAGTTTGGACACTTTTTACGGTATTAGATTTCTTCGCAGTTGGTTCTTATAGTTACTTTACATTTTTTAGGTAAAGTGTGACGTTTCGATGTATTTTCAGGCTAGATATTTTCCATAGCTTTTTACCAGATTTCATCATGTGTGGGGTTTTAAAACAAACATACGTTTAACGTTAACAGCAGACGTTTGTTCAGTTTTCTTTTAATTCTCTCTTTTTATTCATGTGCGTCAAGCAATGGATCATAATTTTTCTAATGTAAAACATGCTTTTTTTGCTAGAGGGAAAGGAAACAGTTCTGTTTTCTCAGTTTGATATATTTTTCATAGAGCTCTTGGTTTTTATTGTATGCAGTAAGTGTTACAATTTTTGTGTATGCAGTCAGGAGGGCTTGTATACAAGAGGTATACACCCTTGTCATGCCATTACAAATCAGAATGTCGGTTCGCTCACATGTTTTAAAATCATGAATTTGGAAAGTTTCGCTATGTATTTTGTTGTTCTCTCGTCTTGCAATCAACCTGAATGATAGTGACTCAAAATACCTGTGATTCTATTCAGTTTTAGTGCATTCCCACAGAACTTGCTGGACAGGTACAAATGGAGAAATGATAAGTTAATAAAGATGGTGAATTTTAAGCTCGGTAATGAAATGTGAAGGTGAATTAATCAACATGACACGAGCGTGGGACAAAGAAAAATTCTGAGTCCCCGACAGGAATCGAACCCATGACCTCCCGAACACCGGGCGGGCGCTCTATCCACTGAGCTACGAGAACTCGTGGAGAGCAAGGTCATTTAACTGAGTTCATATATGATAGGTGTCCTGCATACTGCTAGGATCAACGCTATCGAATTCATCGTGAGTAGTGATAAGTTAATAAAGATGGTGAATTTTAAGCTCGGTAATGAAATGTGAAGGTGAATTAATCAACATGACACGAGCGTGGGACAAAGAAAAATTCTGAGTCCCTGACAGGAATCGAACCCATGACCTCCCGAACACCGGGCGGGTGCTCTATCCACTGAGCTACGAGAACTCGTGGAGAGCAAGGTCATTTAACTGAGTTCATATATGATAGGTGTCCTGCATACTTAGAATTTTTCTTTGTCCCACGCTCGTCTCATGTTGATTAATTCACCTTCACAAATGGAGAAATGTTACTAAGTGTAAATTGAGATAGAATTATTGGTATGTGAGAAGTATGCCAACTGTTATAATCGGTTGACGGTACCAATCGTAATATAACAAAACAAACAACGAAGTAACTGAAACGGGTCCAACTTGTACGTTTATTCTCCTCGCGATGACGGTATGCGAATATTTTCTTACAACACGATCTCGATAATACGACAGAACAAAACAAAAGGCTCAAAATACAAAATCTCGTATTACATGTCAACTGGTAACTCGGGTAACACAACATGTCACGGTCACGCAACTATTAGTCTCTTAACACCAACTCTCATGAATAGTTTTCTTTCGCAGAAGATGAAGAATTGCGTACAGAGAGATGTTGCTTTCTTTCAAACTTCCTAATATTCTGTTCCAACAGTGTATTTTTGTGTAGGATTTTACCACCGTGCGACCTTGGCCAGTAGACCTGAGATGAGACTTCGTCTATTGTAAACACGGCACTGGCGTGTGCGACTCGAAATTAAAGTTGGGGATACTTGTGAGATAAAGCTGCCGACAATGAGGTGTAAGTCAGAAGTGTAAATTCTACATTTCTGTGCTGATCTACCACTAAGTTCTCCGAACCATAAAAATATGAAAATGAATGTATGGCAATCATTATATTTTTAAGGAGAATATATATATTCAAAGCTTGAGATTGAAAAGGTGGTATTACTGATTGATGCGTTTGTTTGCCCACCAAAAGAATCGATCGGAAGGCTGGTTTGTGAAAATTCACTACGATCGCTGCAAAAAGAGAAGTTCAACGATCGCTACTGACGAGTCTTCAATGATGAGAGGGGCCTATCGACCGTTCGGACAAAGATCACTAATATAGACCTCAGCTATATCTTAACGGTCTTATTGGCCACTTTGAAACCACTCTCCTACAGAGATAATAGCGACCACTACGATGAAATATATATAACACAATGCAGTGCTTCCGCCTTGAGGAATATGCAAAGGACTGTTTTCGATATATTAAAATTCAGCTTGAGAGCGAGGCCCAGAGGACACAAACAAAGGGAATTGAATTTCTCTTGTTTGTGCCTCTATACCTCTCTATCAAGATGAATTTGTTTTAATATATCGAAAGTAGCTTATTTTATCAACCCACTGCTTCCTTGGTAACATTGCTTTAAATGCATTTTAATGTTTAAAAACTCGGCGAACATCAGCCACGCGTACAGAACAAACTGAGGAGACGAACCTACCAGGGAAAAAAACGCCCCTCAACGGGCTGGTGGCGAGAGCGAGGTTGAAACGAGCCGACGCCTGGGTGTAGCTTTGCTAAACATTAACTTCTTGACACCAGTTAATTAAATTGGTTTGTTTTGCGTTCCCAAATTTCCCAGGATCACCCCCAGCATGTATCTACGAGTTATCCTGTGGGTTATCAAAGGTACTTTAAGTGATTTGAGATTGTCATGGCAAGCTGTCAGTATCTATATGCAAGGATCCAACAGATTTACTCTGTTTTACCCGTTAATAAGTTTCTTTTGATGGTTGGGTCGGCTTGTTCTGGAACTAAGCTATCTCTTTATTTCAGTTCCAATTCAACCATTCGAGAATCAAACTTCATTTTCAAGAATCATCTGTTGTCAGCTGCTTTACAGTCAAACCCGTCTAAAGCTTTCGCCGTAAATAATAAGTGCTTTCATTTTGTTCCAATATTGCCCTGATTTTTGACTGAAGAGGTGGAAACATAACTGATTAATGCAGTCATGCAATCATTGAACTGTAGCCTCAATCAATGATCACTATAGCAAATGGCTTTGGTCATTAATCAGGCTAAACGCTTCATCCGTATCGACTGTGATGACAGTGTGAACAAACTCTTTTTCGCTGGAGTCGCTTTGACATGTCAGAGTACCATGAGCCATTAAAGCTGTCATCACTTTATTGTTATTGTTAGTACAATTGACTTCACGGTGAAATGAAGAACGAAGGGCGAGTCAGTGTTGAATTTATTGCTCCTTCGACAGTTTAGATTTCTATTTTGGAGATTTTACACCCGCTCAGCTACTGGCTGCGGAAGAGGACGGAAGAAGTAGCGACCACGTGGCGCTGATTTGGGCAGAAACACAAGCAGGAAGAAAAATTATCATTTGAATACCAATGTGGCAAGGTTTTCAGTTTCATTTCAACGTGCAAACTGACTAAATTCGCGCTAAAATGTTTGTTTAGTTCTAGCCCACTTAAATATTCGTTTTGTTATACTTAAGTTACTCTTGATAATAGCGTCGTGGCGACACCGAAACGTCGAGCAATAATTAAATCGTTCTATCATTTTTGCAAAATAATGAAAAGATTATCTACAAAAACCACATTCAGTTCAGCTCGTAAAAGTATTGAATGGCGGGCTCAGAGCGTAAAATGGACACAACCTCAAACCCACAGTTATCTACACCTCTTCTTAATGAGTTACAAATGAGGTTATGTTGTGAATGGGGTCTCTCTTGAGAATGATCACATTTGAGATCAATAAGATTGGAACCAGGCGGGCTACTCCCAGAAAAGTTGGGTGGGGGTGTGCGGCCCGCTTCCCAAAACCCTTACCCTATTTATGATCAAAATCTGTGACATTCCCTACCCTATTTATGACCTGGCCAAATATTCGATACCCTATCTATGGCCTGGCCATTAGATCAAAACCCTGTTTCAGACCCTCGTTATAACAAGGTCCCTAGTTCAGACCTAGGTTAACTTACCGTAAACATAATCTGTGAAGGGCTTTTGTTAATTTTCTTTTCGATAATGATGAAAAAGTGGCTTCTTCTTAAAAACATACCCATATCAAGGCTAGAGTGCAAGAACCATACCCTATTTATGACCAAAACGGCTGAAAAACCATACCCTTTGGGGCCGCACATACCTATATAGCTCATATACGCGAGTAACCCCCCCCCCCCCCCCGGGGGATTGGAATAACTTTTGAACTTAGTTACTGTAGTTGTTCGTTAACTGACTGTATCATATGTTGTCAGTTAATATCAAGGAAAAAATTCAAACTCATTACCAAACGACATTATCTGAGTCACATAACGCAGGTTAGGTGAAGCGTTTCGGAGGTTTCGCCTAAATTATGCCCGCATGATACTTTTGCCAAGTCAAAATTGCTATGGAATAAGAACTGAAAACTTCAACGGAATAGACTCTTTGCATTATGATGTCATTTAACCACAACCACCAGAATCTTCCTTTACTTTCTCTTTTCTTCTCGCTACTAGAACAACTGTTTTCTAAACCCCGCCGTGGTTAAAAATTTAAATAACAAAAGAAAACGAAGTGAATTGTGGCAGTTGTTGTCGGACGATGAAATCCTTCAAGCGTGCTATAAACAATCATTTAAAAACACCCATTCAAATATTGATTGGATGAAAATGACAAAGTATCATTCTCAACCCCCGTGAGAGAGGTGTTGGTAAATCTGGAAAAGCAAGGTGGAAGTTTGGGCGATATGACAGTGGGTTATTGTAACGAGTTCTTTTCCATGAGGCACAGTTATGTTCAAGTAGTTATTGGTACTCCCATCAAGAAACGCGGCGGGGGGGGGGGGGGAGGGGGAGGGGAGGGAACGTAAAGCAGAGTAGAGGTATAACAGGACGGATGGGGGCAATTTGAAATATTAAACCTGAAGATTATGAAGCATTGAAGCTCTTAAGAGTTCCTTGGTTATTTCCTTGAAGAAAAATGTACTGATGCCCTATTTCAAAGAATAACTGCAGTTTACCTAAAGTTTGTTCATATACATAGATAGAAACAGAAATAGTTTGGAACTCTTTCGAGGTTTTCTTCTAACTATTGATCTCATTTTTGATGCGGAGAAAAATGGGCCTTTGAACGGTTTATATCCTGAGCTGCCGCACGTTTCTTCGTCTGGTGTTAGTTTGATACGGCATTTTAGGTGTTAAACAATTTAATTTGGTCTCATTTGTACCACCCTGTCACTAACTGCCTGACTACCCCAACCTGGACCTACATATGAAATGTCATTTAGTGAAAGTGAATGTTATAAAAGTTATTAAGAACCTAATTGCATGTAAATTTTGTCAGCTTTGTCAGTGATGTCTCTACACCAGCGTCAAACGTCCACTGATGACATTCCTGTACAGTTGTAATAGTTTGTGGTTCACTAATCAAATTCCAAAGTCCTACGTACAGTGGCAAAAAATGAAATAGTTCATATGTTGTTACTGTGGGGCTTGATAAACAATTTCCATTTTAACGCTATCACTATCAAGCAGTTTTCTTAGCGTGTGGCCGATCCATTTCCACTTTTTCTTTCTGAATTACTTGAGTCAACATCTTCTCTTAGTGTGTTTTCCTCCAGAGATCCTCTCAACTGAACAATGATCATCTTTGGCCATTTGACCCCAAGGATGTAGATAGGTAAAGGAAGTGACATTGATTTTTAAAGGTTTGAACTTTAGCTGTGATGTTCTTTGTCACTCTTCAAATTTCAGCTCCGGTTTTCACATTAGCAATAAATATGCATTACAGTTACGCCCAGATCTAGAAGAGCTAACGTGAAAATTAGTTTTCTTCGCACCCTGAGGTTAGAAAACAGATAGAATGAGACATGCCATGCTGTAAAACAGTTTAAGGATGTAGAAGTTTGGAATGGTTAAGGTTTAAGGTACTCTTGCCTTAGTTTATCTTCTATGCAGAAGGCAATATAATTAGTCGGCACATGTTAAATGTAAGATATGCTTTTTTATAGTATGAATTAACTAGTTCGTTTCTGTTTAATCTTCTAGGTATGCACCAATTGCAATTTGAAATGCAAAGAGAAATCAAAGATACAAATTTGCAGTATCAATGCGCGCGAAGAATCGTGACAATGTCAAGAGTACAGTTCATCGTGTTTAGTAGATGTTGTTTCAACAGGCTTACCTGGGTCTGTGTAGTGATATATTCTGTATCATTCTTTGGTCTTTTTCCTCTCCTTTTTAAAAACATGAGGCATTCACTGTACTATCGCAATCCTTTTACTGACTCATTGCGTGAGATGGATTACCATATGAGACAAAATGAATTGCGTGTGGCCACTCCTTCAAAGTTTTGGACTTCGCATCGTCAGAATACATCACTTGACTTTGCAAAGAAGCAGAAAGATGTTGACACTGATATCATGATAGTTACAACATCTCGTTATAACTCACTAGTCAAAGGAAAAAATCCCAAGTTCTTGACTCAAATTTTGTGGCAGTTTTTCCACATTTTAAATGATCCAGAAACTAAAGCTCTACCATGAAAAATAAACTAGTCTGTCCCTCTGTAACGTTGATTCAAAGCATCATGAAGAAGTAGAGAACTTTTCTTCAGTTGTGCAGTATTTTCAACGTTACTCTGAAGAACCAAAAGGTGTGTCACAGCTGAACATCAAAGAAAAAGAAAAGCAATATTATGCATTTTGTTTGGAAGAGAGCCTGAAGTCGAGTCCAAGCCAAGGTATTCCTTGTTAGTTGAAGATGATGCTTTCCCACATCCACAGTTGTTTCATATCTTGTATTACCTTCTTGAAATCAGAAGAAGTGTAGTGGCTTCTCGTAGACACACCTCAGATGTCCTGTTTTATAAACTTTATCACCCAGAAAGACTGCAGGGATTTTGGAGTATACAACCAGAACGCATTCCTGAGCTTATAAGTTTTGCTGTTCTCTTTGGAACTTGTTCTACATTACTAGTAAGCTATTTGTTGCAATTGCCTAAAAGGACAAAAGCGAGGTTCAGGTCTCACACTTTCTCTGCCATTTGGTTTTGGATGATAGTTTACGTTACATTGACAGCCACTGCTGTTAGTGGGCAGCATTTGACTGAGTTAAGGTATATATCGAGGATTTTATTTACCGTTGTCCCCAAACCATCATGTTGTATTCCTGGAATGCTTTTTGTGGCTGATAAAACTCAGCACTGGTTATATTATATGAAGAATTACACTTGTCGTTTAAATTACCCCAAGGACACTATGCTAGATGATTATAGGCATAAGTTTAATATAAGAGGATTAATTGCTCAACCCAATTTGTTTGTCCATATTGGCTTTTATTCATCTCTTAATGACAACTTGTTGGAACCTTCACTAATGTACTAACCGCAATGGTTCAAGCTATTTTAAATCGTCATTACAATCTGTCAAATGTGACATTACGGATAACTTTTTTCAGACCAGTGGCCCGTTTCTCGAAGGTCCCGAAGAGTTTTCGCACCCGGAAAGCCATAACAAAATCTCGAACCTTATGATTACAAAGCTGTTTTATTCACGTATTCTTAATATGAACAGAGGTTCCCTTCATACAAGAAGTTTCAGGCGTATACACTTTTCCGTTTACAGATACAGATGAACTAACAATGGCTTTACTGGCCCGAAAAATTTCCGCGGGCCTTTCGAGAAACGGTCCCCAGGGCTGTAATTAAGATTTGGATCAACTGTAGCCTTAATCTTCATATCCGTAACAAACCTGTTACCTTTTAAGTGAATTGAATCAACTAACAACAAGGGCCCATCAAACATATTCAGCCATAGCAGGTGTAACTCGACTGTCGATTAGCTTGAAACGCTTAACAGAATCTTATAAGGCGCACTTCGTCTTTCTCTTCTTTAGAAGAACATCGTGTTGAATTCAGTAATCTTAGCAAACTGGCACACGTTTCAAAACATTTTCGACGTTAAATGTCATTGTAATTGTAACTATAGGTCGGCGAATGTCTTATCTTGATCTTCATGAAGTCTGAGGTGGCAGCTGCATTCTGGCTGTATCCATGCAAGGAGCTGAATATAGACAAAGCGGTCTGTAGCCTGAGTGCCACCACAGTTCGCTAGGGGGACTGGCTGGTTAGAGTCAGCCAGATATTCGACTGAATCACTAAGTTGCATGTTGAAACTTGGCAGACCAACCTCATTGTAACTTGTTCTATAGGTTCTCGGTACGTGGGGACGATGGAAAAGCAGACGGATGAAAAAAAAAAAAAAAAAAACATAAAGAGCGGCATCAGGGAGCGAAAAAGGGAAGGGCGCCCTTCTCTTAATTATCTCTTTCCGACCCCGCTTGTTTTTCTTTTACCCGCTTGCGTCGCTACTACCCTAAAGCCTGGAAACAGGCCAGCCTCACTAACGTAAATGTTCCCTGGTAGTCGCTAGCCACAGATTGCCAAGATACGATTGGCCGGAGTGGCTTGGTGTTATGGAAATGCTGTTGTCTATGGTTAATATCCATTCAGTAGCCCTCGTTTCTCCCTCTGTTGAGTATTGCGGCTGGACCAAAGTACCAGAGACCGGAAACAGGGGCATGCAATGCAAGGGCAACCCATGTGGTCATGTGTAGACTTGCTCCGGTCCACGGTGTAGGGCAGGACCGCCAATCACATGCAGCGCAGGATTTGGTTCATTTTGCCCGCTCACGGAGCTTGTCATACAATAAAATGTCGTAAAGCACATATATTTTGACTTCTCGTCCAACACAATGTGCGTTGGACACAGTGCATAAAAACAAATATACTGGTCCAGGATATGTTGTGACACACCTCCTGACCTTTCCGGTGGCTGGTAACAGTTAAAAGCACTTTCCAGGAGCTATACTTTGAAGGATCAATACTTCCGCCCCTTTTCAAGTGATGCGGCAATATCGTCTTCATCGTCGTCGTCGTCGTCGTCGTCGTCCTCCTCCTCCTCCTCCTCCTCCTCCTCCTACTCTTCGTCGTCGTCGCCTTCACCGCCGTCGTCCTCGCGATCGTCCTCCTCCTCCTCCTCACCATCCCTGCTTTTTGCGCCAGTGGGGAAATAGCGCCGTAGCTTTCTGTTTTCACTGTGCTCAATCCCTGGCTACCGCTCTCGCAATGTTCTAGTCATTCCATTCTGCCTTCCGTCTCGCTATCTCTAATGTCCTCCTTCAGGTCTTTACAGGTCTTCCAGTGCTACTCTTTTACCTTCTGGCCTCAACCCTGACGCCACCATGCCGTCACTGGATCTCTCTCCACGCAGTATATGTCCAATCCCGGCCAGTCCAACGCCGTCTTCTTATCTTATCCCCGATTCTGCTGATGTGTCATCCCGATGATTCTCTTTGCTTACTCGTGCAGGCCATCTGATCTTTAGAATCCTCACCAAACTGGAATGCATCTTATTTATCTTATTCACCCTTGGACGCCCGTAGAAGAGTATTGGCTTTGTACAGCTTAACCTTTGTTTTCTTTCCACTGCAGCCTTTGAGCAGGCTCTCTAGTCGAGGATGGGGCGAAGAGAAGGCGGGTAGAGAAAGGACGCCACAACCCCCACACCCCGTTCTCCCCTCGGCCACTTCACTCTCAGCCAGTTTCTTTCTGGCCCTTCCGGCCGGAGCCTGTTCACAGGCTATTTCCACTATTCATTTCATTAGCTTTGTTAGGTTTTAAAAAAGCGCCTCTCGTTTTTGTGCCTATTTTTTTTTCCACAATATATTATTGTTTTTTTTTTTTTTTAATTAGGTAACTAATGCTTACACTACTTACAAAATAACATCTTTAATTAGCTCACTCTTTGTGCTTATTCTTAATGTCCTCTGTTCTGCCCCCATCTCAGTTTCGAGACTTTGTGCACCCAAGTAGACAAACTTCCACCCTGTCCACCCTTGCTCTATCTATTCGCAACATTTTACATGTTATTTAGTGCCTTCAGACAAACCTGTTCTTCCTGCCGCAGTAACCAGCCTTTCCGTTTTCTCTTGGATGCGCTCAAACTTGGATTGTGTTCCATAAGCTACCCCGATGGACAGAATCGAACGCCTTTTTACACTCGATGAAGGCGCATCCGGGGGTGGCCTCCCTTTGCATTCCTGTTCGAGTATGATTTTGGTGGTAGAAATCTGGTATTGATCATTGTTAACCCTCAGCCTAATTAATCGCCATACCAGGAGGGCTGGTTAGCTTTCTGTCAGGATTTTCCTCCCTTAAGGCGGCGAAATACGAGACACAAAACCCTCAACTCGGCCCTTAATATTGTTTCGTTGCAAGTTTTGGGACCATGCTTCGCGTTTTTCACCTTGCATGATCAACTTGTCGCGCAACAAAAACATTTGTTGCGGGTTGAAGAAAGTTGTTGCGAAAAGTAGAGCGCGGGTCTACTTTGAGCGACAAATTTTGGCTTTGTTGCTCGTTTTTCATCAACCCAAACTTGCAACGAAACAATGTTACGCGACAAGTTGATGGCTTTTGTATTTCGTATTTCGCCGCCTTTAGGTGGTTGCCTTCCAGGGCTAACGAGTTTCCATCTACCCGGGTTTGGAATCAGACTTTTCCTTTTCCTAGACAAACTCCGCGAGCCCCATCTGCCCGGATACGGCTGATGTTATGGCGCCAGACAACCGTCCTTGCATCTCCAGATCTTCTGGTTGCAGTTTATTGGGCAATGCTGTCGAGAAACGCTCGTCACGACAGAGACATATTTCCAGAGGATGGGCACTAGTCACCTTGGTCATACCTAACCTAGAACAAAGAATGGGAGCCTGTAGACATTCTATTGATGCCTCCGTTCCATGATACTAGAATCTGGTATCATGATCTGATTGGTTAAATCATTGATTGTTGACATCTTTGAGATGATCATTTGACAGATCTTTGTAAAATGCGGTTGACCGCCGTACAAGACTCCTACGGTTCGTGTCATTTGTACATTTGCCGTTCTCTTTTAATTTTCGGTCTCTGGACCTTTCGCACTTTATGCTGTGTTTTGAGAAGGAATTTTAAGTAGAGTGGTGCCGTTTGACTGAGCTAATTTTCTGTCTCTGGACCTTTCGCACTTTATGCTGTGTTTTGAGAAGGAATTTTAAGTAGAGTGGTGCCGTTTGACTGAGCTAATTTTCTGTCTCTGGACCTTTCGCACTTTATGCTGTGTTTTGAGGAGGAATTTTAAGTAGAGTGGAGCCGTTTGACTGTGCTATAGCAATCAGTTTTTTTAAAGGTCAAAGGCCTGCATGGTTTCCGCTGTTATCTGCATGTCGCTTCCCAGAGTTTGACACCTCTGCAATTTGCCATATGCTTATAATTTGTTTAGACTCATTTCTATTTCAAAATATGTTTTAACCTCTCTAAGTATTGGCTCTGGAGGGACAAAGTTTGAAATATTCCGTGAACATGTTGCTTACTTGCACTCTGTTATGACGCCAGGCCCAGCTGTTTGATTAGAGCTGTACAAAAAATGTAGCTTCTTGACAGGTCTAATTACCTCATTGACTGATTTGCGGCAAATCACCAAGGGTGGATAGGCACACAAAGAGTCTACAGGCTTCCCCGCCGCGTCCCTCCCGCATCGCTTCGCTCTCCGACTTCTTCAGTTTTGCACTCATTGGCTCGCTTCGCTCGCTGAACTTTTTTCCCGTCCTCACCAGGAGCCTGTTCGCAGGCTATGCCTAACCCATTTAGGCCCAAAGTTTAAAAAGGTCTGTTGGTAGAATTTTTTTAAACTTTGCAAAAGATTTATCTTAACATGCTTATCACAATTCGATAATAAAAAATGGGTTTCCACAAGCCATTTTTGAGTTATAAGGCAGCACTTTTAAAAAGCTGGAATTTTTAACAAGCTGTATCATTACTATGGTAACCTAATATACCATAAAGGTGACCACAATTGTTTAACAATGATTGGTCGTTAATGTGATACCTAATATTACAACATCAGTTGATAAAATGTGGTAGTACTGAGCCATCAAAGTATAACTACTGGAAAAATCTGGAAACTGTTACCAGCCACCTTAATATGGACTTAAGTTCAATTCTCTCACTTTCCAAGGCAACTGTGAAAATTTCTTGTGAGATACGTTTTAAAAATGTCAGTTAGATCATGAAATCAGATGTGTCAATAAGAGCAAATGGCATTATAATTATAAAAATAATACCAGGAAACCCTGATAACTAGACAGCAATGCATCAATCTAGAAGTATTTTTACAATCATTATCAAACCAAATACAGCACACACTACATAGATTTGCTGCACAAATAGTTCACCAACTACTGAAAAATAACAGCTGAAACACAAGCATGCCACCACAACAAGCTGACTAACAATGACAAACTGCTCAAATTTCCAGCGGTTCATATTAGCATTATCAAAATTAGACACAGTAGCCAGTGGCTTCCTATTAAACTCATCTAACAAGTGCATAGCTGCTGTGCATTCTTCAACACCATAGGGCTCCAAAATGTTTACACCCCTTATAAAATAGTGTTGTAAATATCCTTCATGTAGATGTTGCCTGTATGTTGATATGATATGTGACAACAGTGCCCCTAGTGTGTTGTTGTTGTTAATTGTATACACATCAAAAGGAAGCTTTCCACTTTGCTCAGCAATCCACAAGACAATAGTCTTTAAATGGTAGGATTTTAGGGCTAGATAACTTCTCTTCTTTACTCGACTAAACTGCTTGATTGCAAATTTGATGACAACGTAACACAATTTCAGCACTGTCTTGTCAGAATGATACTCAAAAAGCTTTGACTCGGCTTCAGCAAATGTAATTCTCCAATCAAAATCATGCGAGATATGATGTGATAAACAATGCTTGTGAACTAAGTAGCATCCCGTAGCCCTGATAATGTCGAGAAGTTGATATGGAAATATATCTTGCACTCGCACGAACCAATCATAAGCTACATCTGCAGAGTCGATTATTTTGATTCCAAAGACAATATCGCTATGAAATGTAAACTTTCCCCGAGGGCCATCCAAAACTGCTTTAAATGTTACTGCAGGGTAGTTGTACTCCACATCTGCTGTGGCAAACTCTCCTCCTATTTTTTGTGAAACTAACCTTCCAGAAAGCAAAGACTGTGATCCACACTTGACAATGCAATCATGCAAAAATGCATCTTGAGTGAAGCCATTGACAACCACCTTGCAATATCCAGGTGATGTAGGTATCAAATGGTCAATGCTAACACGCAATGGCTTATAAAATACATTCACATCAACATCTTGAATCATCTGTGGTTTTGACCATGGAAATATCCCTGAGTTTGAACTCAGCAGAGGAAAAAATCCAAACCCATGATCAGCTGAGCTCCCAGCAAGTTGGTAATGCCATTTTGCTGTATCTCTGGGCAGCAACAATGTTTTGTACTCGTTAGGCAAGTTACACAAATCTAGATATCGTGAAGTCTTCCTCAGGTGCCAATTAAGCAACCAGTGGCCACCGAAAAAGCGAAATAAAGCAAATGCCAAGACTGGGGTGATGAGAAGTACTGGTGTGGAAATAACAAATACCAGATATAGGTTAACTCCTTTAAATATAGGAAAGAACTGATCATAAGCAACCACAGCAATTGACGGGACCACAAAAAAAAGAATCAAGTACTTTGCAATGTCTAATATTGAAGGTTTATGCACTGCGGACAGGTGAAGACCAGCTACAACATTTACAAATCCTGTGAAAATGTGGGCAACAACTTCTTCAATCATGTTGTTTCTACGAAAAAGAAAATAGCAGTCACTTATGAGAGATCCTTTCATTAATTAGTGAACTCTTGTGAGAAATTATTATAAAGAAATGCTTCAAAAGCTGTAGAAACTGCCGGGGCCATTTGACCTAAAAAAATTGCAATACCAAGTTACGAATTGCAGTGGGTGATCAGATTATGCAAATAGTATGTAAATGAGGGGTCAGTCACTCATCTGCTAAGGTCTAGTCTCCTTTGCAACCACTTTTTGGGATATCACGTGTGAAGCATTGCGTGACAGTTCCAAAAGAAATGGCTGCAAAAGAAAGTAGCCAGAAATAGGCAACAAAGAAGCATTTCTCATGAGTGACACAGTTACAGCATAAGGTAGCTAATCTAATTCTCCTGGCTGGGGGTGGGGTGGTGGTGACTCCCTCGCAAATGGACAGCGTTTTGAATCCTATCTGCCATGTGAAAGTTATAAAGCTGATTAAAACTTGACAAAAAACAATATTTTTAATTTATTCGTCCCTGGTTGTTAACGGGAGCTGATCAAACAATGAAGCGGTTGCAAGCAAACATTTTCTTGTGTCTCTGACTTAGCAGACAGAGAAGGGAGTCTCAGTTTCAAGGCTGGGGCAGATCTGAGGGGAGGGTGCAGGAGTGAACCCCCCTCACTGAGATGACATATGCCTTTCTAATATGACTGGTATTTTGCGAAAAAAAAAAAAAAAAGAAAAAAAAAAAAAAAAACTCAGTTAAATCATTCCTTAGTGGTGCATCCCCTCCTAAGAAAAATCCTGGATCCACCCCTGCATGAGGTAGTGTGCAGATGTCTTGTTGTTAATTTTTTCATGTACAACCCTTGAAGATACCTTGCCAGTTTTATCCAGAACACCCCGGGGGGGGGGGGGGGACACTGCCATATATGGGCTACATGTATGTACCGCTGTGAAGGGTATGGTCTTTGAGCAGTTTACTCTAGGATAGGGTATATAAATCAGAGCGTTTGGGTCTAGAATAGGGTATCATTTTTCACAAAACTGACTGGTTGGTTGAAGATTTTTTCTAGAGTAAGGAAACCAGGAATTGCCACTCAAAAATATAAAAAAAAAATAAATCGGCAAGTTTAAATTTACGCAAATCAGCCTCAACAGTGTCGATAGATGGGGGGATTTGGGTAGTTTACTCTAGTATAGGTTAGCAAAATTCAGCTGGGTCCCTGCGGCACATCCCCACCCAGAAATTCCCAAAGTACCTCCCCTGGGAGAACACCCTCAGTGAGAGCAAAGTAACAAAGTTCGTGACTTTGCACTCCTAAACGGGACTACGCACATCCCCGTCCCTCTCATATGGGAGTCTTCCCTCCCCCCCGCCCGCTCCCCGCCGCCGCCACGTCGCGGCTTAATTTCTCAGTAGATCTAGACGCTATTTTCATTCAAAGAGAAACTTATTTAAGCTTACAGTTACGCTCAAAAATGAGGTAGTTGAAAAATAATTCGCGGTTAATCATAAGCTTGGTACGTTTATAACAAATACAGCCTTATGCGCGACATTTCCGCCCAGTACGTATAAGCTTAATACTCAACGCTGTTTACAATGCAGTTGGCTAACTTTACCTGAAAGGAATGTTATTGAGCCATAACTGGTTGCAGCTCGCTCCTTGCGGCTCAGTAACAAGTACCTAAGTGTTGAATACCTGCTATAAAAGTTTACTTCATTGCACTTCTCTTAGCAAAGTTACCACGGAGTAGAATTTATATATGTACAACAGTATGTGGGCAAACAAATCACTTCTCATATATTCTTCATGTAAGAGTCATGAAAAGTAATCGTCTAACTTGCGAAAATTAGCGCAACGGGAGCGCCACCCATGCAGTTCACATAGCGAATGCCATCTTTTTCGACTGCAGTTTATCACCTGATCAAACAAAGGCTTTGACCTAAATTACTTGTCTCTTTCTTAAGAGACACGAATAAAGGCAGCCAACCAGGACAATCATTTAGAAGAGCTGCCGAGCCAAGAGGCCAAACCACATAACTTCATTTGACGAGCCACTTTAGTTGTGACGCGTTAAGCCGCAGGATGTCTAGCAGCGTGTTTGATCCATAGATTGCGTGTTACTCATGTCAATTATAATTCCTGTACGAAGAGTCGCGTGGAATTCAGTATTCATCAAACATTGCATTGCTTTTTGTTTCACATGTGAACAAAACAAAGCAGCAAAGCAGATTTGCTTCGCATGATCGACCGAGATCGAATTGATCCTTCGCTCGATAAAACGTGACGTAATACCTTGACACATCACGCAATAAGTTATCAAAACACGCTGTGTATCAGCGTGAGACATCAATAATCTTTCGAGTTACGTTCCCGTTGTCACGAAGACCGTTGTCGTATTGCATTGATTTCTCGTAAAACCGCAGATAAAAATAAAAGCTCTGTGCTAAGCAGTGAAGTATTAGCTTAGCTTACTAATCTTAGCTTTATACGTAATTTTTTTATTGAATTATTATTAAGCCAACCTGTATGGTGGCGTGCAGAGTTGCAACTGTCCTTTATTATTTCCAACTTCATCAGACTGTGGTTTTCGAACTGCTGAAAACGAACTTTCAGTTACCTTTAAAATTCCCTAAAGGACCCCTAAAGCGCTCTCGCGATGTTGTGACTTTCAGTGGGTTCACAATGTCTGTAATGAACAGGCACTTGGAAAAAAGCACTGCAACTCAAAGTTATGCCCGCCTAAAGTAAAATCTAATTTCCCAAAATACTGGATTGTGAAAAGCCTCTTGTAGAGCACCCACAAAAATTACGTGAATCAACAAAAACACTGTAATAAGTTAATTGGCGGGGGATGATAGTTGTCTCAGCCAATAGGAAACGGACAATGGTTTGGGAATGAAATTGACACGCACGTCAGTGGGGCCGCACAATTTTACACCGAGTGTTGTGATTACGTCGCGGCAAATTAAACTCGCTTATCTCTCTACAAGATGGTTATTTAGGGAAGCAAATGCTAACTTTCATAAATGACGGACATAAGGAATAACCGTGGACATTCTAGGAAGCTGAAAATCGGGGTTGGCGGTCAACCTGTGGTAAGCCACGCTCTATGATGTTGTTCGATTTATTTCGCTCTTTTGCTTTGATAGCAAGAATTTGAACTCTGGAGTGAACTCTCATCCGCAATGATTATGTCCGCAGCAAAGTTGGCAGAATGAGGTCGAACTACAGCCTACAAGTTCCCTAGCAAGGGTCACATCGGCACAGAACACAAGTTCACATTCAGCGGACGTATCTCGCCATCCCGTTGCAGAAGGAACGGCGTTCTCGAAGCAAACGTTCGCTGCCGCGAACCCGCGCGGCCGAAAATTAGAAGCCACTGCCTTCCCGGCGTTTCATTCGAAGAACGCACCAGTGAAAGTTTCCGTAACTGGCGAATGGGCGCTGAAGGAATGCCAGGTGCATAACTATAACTTAAGTTAAACTTCATTAAATTTGCATAAACACGCGTTGTGATTCAATGCGGGCAAAGACTGTTATCAATTGACGACGTAGTGCTTCGCAGTTGGGTTGAACTTTACATGTAAATGCAAAACGACCCCAAGTTGTAATTTACACTTCAGTTGCTACGCATTCTGTGTGTAGGTCCTTAGCCATTAAGTGTTCACTTGTTGATTCTAGATTGTGTGTGTATTTGTTATTAATAAATTTATACCTTCTATCCGAAAGGAACACACATCCTGGGCTAATCAGTTGCTAAAGAAAGGAAAGCGCCGACTGATTTCCGACATCCGTCGTTCGATAGGCGATGGGCAAACTTTGGTCTACATTTTGGAAACGCTGGGTAGGTGATGATATATATTTGAGACTGCAATTACAGTATTCTTCTTTGTTTCTGGCATCCGTCAAACGCATCTATATCGGTCTTACTCGTGTAAAGAAAACAAAGGAATAAGCGAGATTAACTGATACATGTTTCCACAAAAGATATTCATATGTATGCTAATCTTTCACAACACTGCGCTCCGACAGTTCCGCTTGCAGTTAAGTAAGACACTTGAAGTTAAATCTGGTCTGTCTCTCTTTCCGTCTCAAGGAAGCTCATCTTTGGCACAAAGTGTGAAAATTTGTTATTCTCTGCTAGGGTTACTTGTAAGTATATATTTCCTGTGGTTACTGATCGGGCGGTCAAATATAACAATATTAAAGTTCAGCCATAAATTTGATCTGATTTTGGCCATTGTCTGATCTGTTGATGTTGTGTGAAAAGTCAATATAATGTGGATTTTTCCTAAACCACAAGCACACTGCAGAAGAACATTCAGGCAGTACAGTGTATGTTTGTTTATCTCAGTGGTGATCAAAATTTAAATTCTCTGTTCTCGATCTGTTCAATACGTCGTTAAACAGATGGGTGATGAGAATAAAAACCTATTAAAACAAAATGATTTTTATTACAAAATGATTCAAAACATGCTGTACTTTAGAGAGCTTCATAATAAATTGGAAGAAATTATATTTGATCATTTAAAAAAATAATTTGAAATTGAACTCGTTCCATGCATGAAACTTTGAGGTGTCAAGTTATTTTTATTATTTTGTAGAGTGATATTTTGTGACACTTAATTTTCTAAAATCTAGCAATTTTGTAATGTCTCCTTTATGAAATAAACTAGTTTTCTCATTTTTTTTAAATTATTGAATTTTCCAGAATTTTTATAGAAACAATTTCTATGTGAAAATTTGATGTTGCAAAAATGTTGTATATCTGTAATAAGGTAAGATGCTGGTCTAAGCCCCTTCAACCATTCTTGTAAACAACCCAGAGGTTCTATTAACTTTTTCAGCAGGAGGGAAACTGGTTTCACAGGCAGGCAAAACTATTTGAACTGAACTTCTCTATACTTTTTCAGCAGGAGGGAAACTGGTTTTCACAGGCAGGCAAAACTATTTGAACTGAACTTCTCTATAAGAAAAACTTTCCACTAGATGGTCAAACAAGGCAGTGAAAATAGTCCTCACAACTGGTCAATTCACCCGCTGCCTGGCCCTTAATGAAACCCCTAACAACCAGCACCTCATATGGCCAGCCATGTGAATTTTCTAGTTTTGATTGCTTATAAGCCACCACAACCACCTTTAGTATTCACAACTGAACCTTTTCTTTGTAAATTAATCTCTTCCAAGTGATCACCCGAGAGAGACTGATTGCCACCAGTCAACACTAATCTCAAACTCAGTTTTCTCAAACTCTCCACTATCTCGAACTGGAATCATTTTCCTTTGAATATACACTTTTTCAGGCCCCTTACTAATTGTTGCAACCACCCTTTTAAAATCTTTGAGGTGTTCATTTGCCAGTGAGAGCTTTACCGATGCCTATGTGGTTAGATATACATTCTCAGAGGATTTGTGCTTCAGATCTATTTTTTGGGATGGAGGCTTGATCAGAGTTTTTGTTAAATAAGGCTTGGTGTTTGTGGCCTTATGCTCCACTCACAAAGGGGCAAAGAGGATGAGTGAGTGAGTAAGGCTTGGTGTTTGAAAGCAACCTGGTGGTCTGTTCATGAGTAGAGGCCGGAATGTTGTATTAGGTGGTCCCATGGTGACATCAGCCAAGGAAGTAAAGGTTGAGCAGGCAGTGATTTAGGAAATGAAAAGCCTTGACCCTTAGGCCGATTCCAAGGGTATTTTGTCATACAGTCATACCTATACATGTATCCATACATATCTTTATTTAAATTCAGATTTTTGATTAGCATACAAAACTGCTAGCATCTCCGACTCGTTATTAAAATTGTGCTACTTACTACAAATGATACTACACATTATTTACAAGCACATATATAATAATTTTCAAAAATTAACTGACTCTTAAAACTAGTTAAATCCAGTGCCCTTCTTATATCATGCTAAAGAGAGTTCCAAGCACAAATAGACAGATGGTGGAAACTGTTCAGTCCAAAAGTAGTGGTGGCCACCTTCAGTACATTAGGAGCTTTTTAAACCCCCTGAGATCATATTCACAATTGCGAACCTGAAGCGGAGAAGTTAGATATCGGCAATTACACTGGCAATAACAAACCATGGTTGCCTCCATCAGGAAAGAGGCCACATTTAAGCACAGCCCTGGTTTAATTGTGGGAGTATGAAGACTTGCGAAGTGTTTAGTGTGGTTAAGAACTGCATTGGGGGAAGGGGGGAGGGAGGGCATGCAAGAGTTTCCTGCTTGCTGTTGTTTGTTTTCGGCTCTTCATATTCTTTCCCTCTGATTTTCATAACTTACTGCCAGCTAATTAACAAATTTAAACATTTAGATTTAAACATATAACTCGTTTTTGCCCCACTTTTTGGATGCTTCAAACTTCCCATTTTGACGATTGCTCTACTACACCCCCTAGCTCTGCCACTGCTGGTTTATTTCCTAAAGGATGAATTTAACCACTGTAAAAATTGCGAGCTTGCATTTAGCTTTGGTGGTTAATGTCCAAGTGGAATGTGAACGGTTAGTGTGTGGCCTTTTATAGGTTGGCCTTCTGCAAGTTGGAGCCATGGTATGCTAGCCCAAACTTTTCAGTCACCTCAATTACTTTGTCCTGATCAGTTGCAGAAGTGGTGGTCAAAGAAATCCAGTGGCTTCTGTTTGAAAAAAGCACCCTGGTCTTTAATTAGTCCTGGACTATTGCACAGCACTTCACATCTAACTTTGCATGATGCTATTAATAGTGTTTATTTTTCTTCATGTTAATGAGGTACAGAGATTTTTGTACATGAAATCTGGTATATTCATCACAAGATGCACCCCTCTACATCTTTCTTTTTACTTCTAACTTATGGTCGCACAATGCCTTTTGAAAAGCCTGTTTTGCAAAATACAAAACTTTGGAAGTTAAAGGCAAACTTTCTACTTCTGTTGATGTTGCTTTATATTCCTCTTGAAGGTTATCACACAGAGAGCTCTCACTTTTGTACATTCATGTGAACTATGCTTTCAAAGGAGCCCTGGCTAAGATACTTGACATCCTCCATTTTTCTGGCTGACATCTTTTTTCATTCTGTTTCCTTTCTTTTCATTTCTTTTGCAAAATTTAGTTTACGTAACTTAACTTAGTATTAAAGACTGAATAGCATATTGTGTATGTCCAGAAAATATCCATATCTCCCTCACGGAAGGGATTTTTTTTGGGTCCCCCTTGCCCCACCCCTCTGGAAATTCCAATACAGCTTCATATTACAATTTAATTTTTTTGGTTTCACCAAACCCCCCATGCGCCAGGGAATTATAATCTCTTTTGTGGGAGAGTAATAATATTAATTTTCTGGAACTGCACAAATTTGAAGAAAATAATTAATTGCATAATGTGGAGTAATGAATAGGCCATATTCGTATTCTCGGTATTGAACTGTCCCGAACTAGCTTGAAATGGAGGCTCGTACGGGGGAATATCATTAAAAAGCAACAAATGTGATTTGCATTTGAAAAGACTCCCCGCATTAACCTCGGTTGCAAGCTAGTTCCAGTCCAATACCGCGAATACAAATATGGTCTATTATCATTAATAAAAGTTGTAAAAATAACATAATGAAACACCTAACAAGTGTCATAGCTATCAGGTGGAAGGATTGTTTTACATCTCACATAATGGTGCTAATATTCATATTTATTTTGCACATCAATGCAGGTAATTTTGGCTAGTAATAATCTCACCAGATTACACTGTATTTGGTGTTACCTTACTAGAGACAATAAGCTTAGTTTAGTTGACTGTGTTCTTTATTCTCATTGCCTGACTGATGAACAGCTTTTTGATATTGTATGGAGAAATTAGGCATTAATCATGCATTCTTGGGAATTGGAGTGGTGTAGAAGTCATTGTCATTCAAAGTCATTTAATATCAATAGCAGCACATGTTATTGATATGTAAATAGGACAAACTCATGGTTGTTAAACATGTGGCACCCTTTTGTTCTATATCACATTCTGTATATAGCTTGACTGAAAACCAAAACATTAAAAGCCAATATAGTGACTGTTTATTAACTTTTTGTCCCCATATTGATAATCCAGAATGTATTTATTAGTCTGTGAAACAGTACATGTACTTCATCGTCTTTATAGTCTTTAACATTAAAATCATGAGCAGAACTGTTTCTTTTAGAATAGAATACAAAAGTGTACTTTGTTTATCCTTGAAATTGCTGTGGAGTGTAATCATCAATCACATCGTTCATTATACCCATTGTATGTAAACATACTAATAATCACTGTATTAGTTATTAACTAATTTTGCCATTATACAAATTTGGTGAAGTGTGTCAAAGCAGTGAATTCACAGTTAATCTTCCTTGGCTTGTTTGCTGGAGGGTTTGCATTGCAAGCTCAGTTCTACATGGTAGACTTTCCCCATGCACAAATGGCATTTAGCATTGCGATGAATGCAGTTGTGAAGCTATGATGATCAGAAGACCATGCTAAAATGGCAGAAAAGAAGAAGTAAATATGCCATTCTTGTCTTTGACGTTAGTGATGTTGGCATCCTTGGCTTTGGCTAATCCTTGTTTGCTGATAACTGTACTATGCTAAGCATTACACAGATGATCTCCCTTTTTGTTTGTGATCAATGTTTAATTCGATATTCTGTCTTGTTTATGATCTTTTTATCTAAAGCATAACTTTTGTTGAACATGCTACATCTGTGCACTTTGTGTTCGTAGTGGGGTTTATTTGTATTTTTTAAGGAATGTTCGATGTGTTTACTTAAACAAGTTCTTCTTGAACTCTGCCAAAAATGAAGCTAATACACTTCATTTTGTTTCATACCAAACACAAAAATATCTTGTTATTACATTTCTATGTAGTAAGAGCAAATTCTTGCTGTCTAGTGCGCTGAATAATCAGTGGCACAGCCATAAATTGCAGCCTTGTCTTGCTTGCCTTCATTACCTCTGGACATTACTGAACAGTTGATTATACATAGCACTGTGGGAACCTTTTCAGTATGCAGACGTAATGTCAAATTTAAGGTCTGTGATACATTCGTATACAGGAAGAAAAGAGGTTCATTTTACAAATATTATTCTGATCAGGCTTGTCACAGAGTTGTGAAGCAGGTAGTGTATGGCTGATTTTACTTAGAGCTAATATGTACTCGGCCAAGATCCTGAAGTGCATTTATGTCCTTACTGTAGCTGGTGATGTTCATTACTAGGCAGCCAGCTACTTTTAGCAACTCAGCTAACACCTACAAATTTATTAATCCAACTCATTAAAAATTTAATACATTCTCATCATTTATTAAGTACTTTACACTAAGAGAAAATATAAGTTTTTAATTTATTTGTGGGTCCTAAACTTATTGAGTGTGTAGACCTTTGTGTTGACTATAGTAAAAAAAAAAAAACAGTGAGGTCAGGGTGCTAAGAAGCTGACCTATAAGCAGTTACTATAATGTACTAGCCCAAAATTCACTCTCACTTAAATCCCCCAAAACGATATCTCTTACAGTCCTTAATCTGTAATTTGAATCTCCTCAAACATTTTTCCAAGGAACTTCACTTTCCTGTTGGGCAAGTGAAAGATAGACTTAACTAGCCTGACTGCAAAATCTGCTAGGCTAGGGCAATCCAGCCTGTGAGAGCATTCAGATTTTTTGGCTCTTGCATTTTTGTCGGCGCATGAAACAAGAGCTGAAAAAACCGGATGCTCTTGCAGGGCACAGGCCATCAGAGATAACTTTCTTTGCACGCTGGAGATTCTGTGATGTAAATTAAGGAGACTGACATTGAAAAGTGACAGATTTGATAATAATAATTAATTTATATATTAACATTGTTTTTACTGTTTTTTTCTTTACAGCTGGTCAGAAGATTCCAGGGGTTTATGCACGTCCTATAACAAGGGCCCAGAAGTTGGAGAATCTTCAGCTATGTATGAGCTTCATGGGAAACAGAGATATAAACCTACAGGGAATCTATGTTGGAGGTACATGTGTGTGTACATAGTTTACATCTACATACAATGTGTTTTGATTGATTAGATGAAATTGTCAAAAGATTCTGCAAACCATTCTAATAAAGATTCTGAACACAAGAACCTAATATTTTATTACTAGATATGGATATTTCAGGGCTGGGTTGTTTAAGCTGATTAAGCTAACCCAGGACAAGCAAGAATTTTGATTTCAGTTTTGTAACTTTGCCTTGAGAGTTTCTGTTGACATTGTTTGTTCTTCTGTTTTGGGTTTGAACAATCTCAAAGCAGTGAAAAACATTTTTATACAAGAAATATGAATACCTTGGTTAACTTTTAACCATGGGTTAGTATTAAACAGCTTTCGAACAACCCGGCTCATGACTTTTTACAGTTACCATTTCAATCAAACAAGGATCTGAGTGATTAAAGCAAGAAGTTACAAATTCCTGTAGTTGCAAAGAAAGATGCTGTCAGGTGCTTAAACCTTGTAAGAATGAATTATTCATGTTAACTATGATATCTGAGGATTTCAATGATTTGATAAAATGGGGCCAGACCCAAGTATAATCTGCTACACAAATATCTTTCATTAGTCCACCTTACAAAGTGATCATTTGTCAGCACATTGTATTGTAACAAAATAAGCTACATGTAATTATGATATAAAAAACTAAATAAACATTTATTTTTTCTGTTGTTCTTTTTCTCATCAGATCTTATTGATGGTAATGTGAAATCTGTCCTGAATCTCTGCAGAAATGTCAAGTCACAATTTGAGGTCAGTAGAACTAAAAGTCAGTTTTGTGTACAAGTCATGTACATGTATGTTTTTAAGTTCATGAGTGACTTTATGAGAATGAGAAAGAATACCGGTCCTATAAATGGGTACCAGTTAATTTAACTCTGCTGGTGGACTAGGATCCCATCAAGGGGAAAATAGAAAAACACTGACAGAGATAAGCTCCAACCAGCAGTAAGGACCTCTTGGCCTGATGCAGATTTTTGCTGATTTACCTTTTCTGATGTGTAACCTTTGTTCTGCTGTGGGCTTGAATTAATCATAATTACATGTGATAATAATCATCTGATGACAATCTGAATTAAATATTGTTCATGTGTCTTTTATTACAGGGAGGAGGATGGATGTCTCCCGACAGAGCACGCCCTGGTTCATCTGGATCAACTAAGGAAGAAGATTTCAGATTTACAAATGGGACGGTGCCACACTCACATTTGACAAATGGTTGGTTTTGTATTACCATAGTAGACAGTAGTTCAATCATGACTATTCAGTATGTTACACTCTTGGCGTGTGAAAGGGCAAAAGTTATTTGACAAATGGTTGGTTTTGTATTACCATAGTAGACAGTAGTTCAATCATGACTATTCAGTATGTTACACTCTTGGTGTGTGAAAGGGCAAAAGTTATTTGGAAGTCCTGAGTTTGACATTTAAGTGATGCTGTTTTAATTTTTTTTCCCTGGAATATCACATCTATTCCTATATTTTTATAACCTGCTACCTTTTAAACAATTACATGTGCGCTCAAGATTTCTACAGAATGATAGTCTATGAGACGAAAGGCCGATTCAGTTATCATCACATTGAATTCATTTACTTAAAACATGCTTTAGAAACTGTAAGTGTATTAAGAAATCACTAAGACACAAACATGACTTTGATAAGTGTATTGCACATGTGTAAAACTTGTTTGCTGTGTTTCAGGTTATGATATTGACCCACGGCCACATGGTAACAGTTCAGGATACCACTCTGATGAGGCTTCACCAACTCGCAAGAGTGAAACATCCCCAGCACAAGAGTTCCGCATGCCAGGGATGCTTGAGGGTCAGGAAAATCAATCCAGAATTCCTGTACAGCCTTCAGATGTTGTGATCATGGTAGATATCATAATTAGTTGTAGTAACTAACTTAATTGGCAGTGTGATTTTAATTCTTTAGATTTTAACCTTTGTCTGTCAAGGTACACACCTGCTAATAAACAAAAAAAAAATGCTGTAACTATTGTGTCATAGAACCGAACTGAGCTGGACAAAAGAGGAGTCCTACAGACCAGCGAGAGTCCACTATCTTCACTAGTAAGTGCTTAGTTGTTATAAAATAGAAAATGTTTGATTGGTCAAAGAGTCAGTGCTGTTCAGTAACCTTTATCATGGGCAAATGGCTTTGAAAGTGTATTATCAAAATTACAGTAACTGCACACCACATCAGAAAAGCACAATGCCTTGCAGAGTTGAAAAACAGAAAGTAAATGTATCTTGTGTGAGACAGTGCCATTTCAATGTTGTGTTAATGTTTTCAACCTTTTTCACTGCAGATTCGCAGCAATGGAACCATTTCATTGGAAGATAGACTGAGATCATTATTGAGTACACCAAATCCTGGAGGACAGGCTGCAGAGGTTCGAACACAATTAACTAACAGGGAGATAACAATAAATAAATAATAACTGCAATAGTGCTAAATTATCAGATAAAATAATCAACATTTTGCATTGTTGCCTTCTTTAAGGAACAAAGAACAAGTATGCTTTTAAACCTTGAAGATTTTTTTAAAATAAAAAATAAATAAATAAATAAAAAATAAACAAATAAATAAGTAAATAAATAAATAAATAAATAAGTAAACCTCGAAGATGGCTGATCATTTAACACCAACAGAGCAAGAATTTATAGTAATGACACCTACCAGTTACATGTATTTACTTACTAGCTAGTGTAGTGTCGCTTAGGTTGGAATTTTTCAGCTGGAAGGGAAAGTTCTGTCACAAAAAACTTGCTGAAAACAACAGAGTTGCTGAGCTATCTACTAACTGCATACAGAAATTCATAGAAATGAGGGACAATGGCATCCAGAAAACTTTAAGAAAGCGTCAAAATTTCACCAACCAACTCAGCTTAATAAAAAACCATGCCATAGAAAATACAGTGGCCAGCAAAATCAATGCGACATACGCGCGGCGCATGATGGAAAGGTGTCATATCGACGAATATACAGTGGCTTTCCTGGATTATGATTGGCTCTATTTTTTATGACATGATATAAATGGATGTATTTACATTGAGTGACTTGTGTGTTAGTAAATCTTTGAATTTTTTTTACAGGAAACAGAGGAGGAGTTGATTATTCCACCACCATCGAAGTCAGATCGTTTTGATGACGATGACGACGATGTGGAAAGACGACTTCAGTCACTGCTGGATGTTGCTGAAGAGGACAAGCCGGATGTGGAGGTGAAGGTGAAGGACTACAGTAGCATGCGGGAACTAGACAAGATTGGCTATGTGGTAAGAATGACAGATCATCAGCTATAGACCTGAAAACATAACTAGAAAAGTTCGCTTTCAAACTTAGTACACAAAACCGTGCGCTCTTTCCAATTCCAAAGACGAACGTTCATGGCGAGAGCAAAGTCGCAGGCGTTTTCCTTTATAAACATAATTTTTCCCCTGATTTTAAAGCACGTTTCCGTTGAAAATGTTCTAAAACAATTGCTTTAATTCTGTTAGCCTTGTACCGAGTTATGATGTACTGTGGAAGTTCTGAGAGCAGTTAAGGACGCTAGAATTTCTCTCGGTTGTAGTCTGTCCACAGACGTTTATGTTTTTTGCTGCGAGTTATTTCTCTTCGAACGCGCGAGCGATGCGAGTGCGGAACGCGAGAATGGACACGAACTGCGTTCGGACTTTTTTAAAATGCCCCGCGATTAAAGGAGCTCAGTCATGGTATTTTGAGTTATGTTGGCCACATACAAAATTACCTTTAAATGGTAGGAAACCTGAAAATAACAGTGTAATAAGATAGAAAAACACCAAAGACATAATGATAAACCATAAAGGAACAAGGATGGCTAAGGATGGAGAAGATTAACACGGAATACAAATGACGAATTTGAAAAATTGAGGCTAAACTTTTCAATATGCGCAAACCGTGACTGAGCTCCTTTAACAGTGTTGCTAATTGCGATCTCAATGAACTCAAGACAAAATAGAAGGTCTGTGGACAGAACATCTCGGTTGCGCCTCGAGCAACTCTTCGATCATGATTAGCTTGCGAGAGCATGTGGTTTTTTCGGCTCTTCCGATATGATACGTTGTAGTGAGTGAAAAATAGGTCTTGCGACCCCCAGCTGCGAAGGAAGTAGATCTGTCTTCGCTAAGAAGTAACATTCCTCTTCCATTTGTTAGCCAAGTCACCCTTCCCAAAAGATGAGGAACGTTCAGAAAGGTCGTAATCAAGGAAGGACCAGCAGCTTTACAGGCACTGCCAAGGCGGCAAGGTAAACAATTAGTGTTCTTACAGCGTATTCGGTATTGAATCAAAGAAAGAGTAGAAGTAACCTTGTTTCCAGTGTCGCTGTTCTTCAGAGGTCGGGAAGAAAAGGGAACTTATGAATGACGTTGGAGTAGAAGGGTTCAAAAAGAGGAAAATGTATTTGCTTCGTTTTGTTCTATAGTGACGTGTAAGTTACAACTTAACGGAAAAGGAGGAGGGGTTCTCTCGGATGATGAGCCTGCAACAAACACACTGAAAGTTGCAATTTGATGTGCGATAAGCATTGAACATTGGAGAGGAAGAGTCAATAATTTATTTCGCTAGCTAAATCTTAACATCTGTCAGTAGACGGTCGAGTAGGAAAAGACTGTGACTTAGTTATCCTGAAGACTTTACGACCCTTACAATTTTGGTTCTGGTGTTTTTTTAACCTCGATGGCCCTCTTCAAATATCAGCTAGCTCCTGACATCCCAGAGCTGCACAGAGGTTGCCAGAACAAACAACGAAATCACCCGCAATCGTTAATACTTAAAACAGTTATATTATGAGCTTGAGATTTCTAATAAACAATTAGATTATGAGCTCGAGATTTCTATCGCGTGATAGTTAACGAGGACGCAGCCCAAGTCAACTATCACGCATAGAAATCTAGAGCGAATAATCGGATTGTTTTAGTATAGATCTACTAGTCTTTCAAATCTTTGATCTAAATCCTCTTCACAGACACTTCGAAAACGCCAAGAAACGACCTCCAGTTTGTTAACAAGCGCTCACTGCTACGCTACTCACTATCTGCAACAGAATAGATAGTAGCGTAGCCAAGCAGAGAACGCTATTCGTGATAGAACGCTATAGCAGCAGCATTTGTAAACAAGATAAAAACGAATTGACACAGAAATAAAGTAGTGATCACGATTGGCTGAGTCAAGTCTCAGTTTTTACTTTTAGTGTTTGCTTTTTTATCAGGGCTTCAGTAATGGCTAATGCACCCATGTGTATCTTAATTCTCCTCAGGGGAGCTAAATTACCAACAGCACCCCAGAACAGAAGGACCAAGATGGATTCTGACTCGCCACCTAATTCACCCAAGTTACATCGCAAATTGGGTACGTCTGTTGCCTTGCCAACAAGGGCAACTGTCGTTTCATCTGAAGTACAAGTCTCGCGCCCACAACTGGTGTCCTCTCAAAGATCTTCAAAGGACAGATCAGGAAGCATGTATGGTGAGAGCAGCCATGCAAAGCAGATCATCAAGGGGGAAGGCACGCCACCAAAACGATTTCAACGAGTTAATTCCCATTCAGATTTCCTCAAACAAGTCGCTGAGAAGTTAGCGGACAGGTCAACCACTCCTACAGTGTCTGGATCAGAATCAGCATCTCCACCCGACACACCCATGCTTCCGACACTGTCACCCACGTCATCAGTTGCCACCTTTGTGTTTGTTAGTACATCAGATTCCTCTGGTTTGAGCTCTGATGATGATGATGATGAAGATCATCACCGGCGCAGACGTTCCTCCAGTAGAGGCAGAGGTAGCGGTGGGACACCAAAGGGCAGAAGGGACAGAACAAGCTCTCTTGGATCAGGTATGAGCTCTCTCAGTCATCCTGACAGGGATCTAAAGATACCGCGATATATATTCGATTAAGTGTCCAACCTCGAATAAGCGCCTACCCAGTAGGTAGGAAAAGTTAATAAGCGCCGTTAACAAAACTCAGTCTACTATCCACTGGATAGTTTTTTGGTATGGCAGTTAAGGTATCCACCCTTTGAGAAATTGCTCCCATAACCGATCTATTTTTTTTTCATTTTTTTTTCTTTTAGGAAAGGCAAAGAGTACTCCAGATTTACAAGTAATTCGAAAACAGGTATTGGCAGAATTTTAATGAAATAATTCTTTGTTAAATTAACAATCAATTAATAAATTAATAATAATAATAGATAAATAATACATTAAATTGATAGTTTTTGTCACAAATTTAGATTCTCTCTCAGGATATGTAGCTGGAGGCTTGCAAAGATAGAAAATAATACTATGTTACTCGTACCAATGGCAGTTGTTGAAGGCTAACTTAGAGGACACAATTTTCCGCCCATTTGGTGTGGGGCGAAAAATTGGCCTTATTTTCAAATCTCTGTTTCAGTGGAACAGATTTTACAGACCACGTTTATTTTTAGCGACACGATTCAAATAAAGCAAAATAAAATTGTGCAAAGTGACCTTTAGACTGAAAATTGTTTCCCTTCGGTCTTGCCACTCGGGCCCAGGCCAACAGCACGATATGATCTCTCGGTCGGTGTTAATTATTATAAGGATTTGATTGAGACTTCGTGGCTTAAATTGACATCTGAAGAAAATTCTTAGAAACATGCATGTGGTGTTTATCGACTGTTCTATCGACTTTTGATTTTTAGCCAACACTTGCCTAAATTTTTGATTTTGTGCGTCCCATCATTTTTTTTTTTTCGATATCAGTTTGAACTAAAATGTTTTATACAAGTCGTCATAATATCCCCGCCAGGTACCCTGTGGTGTTTCTTTAAATGCATGACCTTACACGTTGTCTCTTTTGAAATCCACAGCTTGAATCTCTGGAAGGGATGTACAGTGAGATATTGACCAACATGGATGTAGAGTCCAAGGATTCTAAATCCTCCAACAACAAAAACAGTCAGAGAGCAGCTGCTCTGCAAGGTATGTGAGTGTGTCCCGGATACATAAACCAGTTGTTGTTTAACTACCAAAACCAATATTGTTCTTATCTGGGTAGTCCGAAGGGACAACAGCAACGTAGTGTATTCTTTAATCTATAACCCGGATTAGTTTGTATCCCCCACTTCCTCGCTTTTTGGTTGTGCATGGCAGGGTTTCAGGGATTACCAGTACAGAACGGGGCGGGTTACCTCAATAAAGCAGTGTTTTTGTTATACAAGAGCAATATAGGTCAAGTGTACTGAGAGCGTACTCTTCTCGTTATTGTATCGTTCATTTGTGTTCTCTGTACTTTTGCAGCAAGCCTGGCGACTTACAAGAAACAGAGAAACAAAGATATTAAGTAAGGCCTTTAAAATACTTGTAAAAAGTGTTATCTCATTTGGAAATATATTTTTATATTAGAGGTTTTTATCGATAACTAATAACTTATGACCTCTGGCTTTGCTCTTCCAAAATCCTGCGTAATGACTAACGATACAAATCTGCGTTCATGCAAATAGTTTTCCTTTTGTTAGTGGACATTTTGAACTGAATCTCCTCCTTTCTAAATGTTCAAACAGGGCTGTGAACAAACGCTTTGGACGTCTGGAGTCTCATGTTGTCACTTTAGCTAGGAGTGTGGCTCATCTCTCGTCAGAATTACGATCACAAGCGTCGATCAGTCAAGATGTGGATGACATGAGAAGACAAGTACAGGACCAACAGGTTAGAGCTGATGATGACGGCGATATGGCAAGAGAGAGTGCTTTGCTTCAATCACGAGTGAAGAAACTTAGAAGGTATATGTACATCTCATCTCATATGGAGGAATTGTGCATAGATTAGTTAATGTATCTGGTTCAAAGGTAATTACATCATTTGACATGCCCTCCAATACTGTTAGTGTTCTTGAAAATTATTTGACGTTTTCAAACGCCTTCGCGATACCAACACGGACACGCGTGACAGAAACCTGCCTTCTGAAACTTGCAACGGTCTACGTACGCTCAACAGTTCATTCAACAATTTTGAGGTTTTACAGCGTGTAGCAGTGAAAGCCCTTCTTTGAGTCCTCTGGAAAATTGAATTATCTAGTCATATTTCTAAATCTTCCAGAAGTTCGCGGAAACGAGAAAACGTCGCCATTTTGTAGAGGACCTTCAGTCATTGCACACTTATGGGTGTGCGACAGCTCAGCCAATCAGATTGCAGCATTTTCCTTAACATGCTAGTAGGAGTCTACTAAAACAGTTTATTTTGTTTATACCTTTCCTGAACAGTTTCTTTGGTGAAGATCCTCCACTTCTTGCAATCTTTCTTAAGAAGCTTGGATATGAGGTAGGTAAAATTATTGGGACTTAGTATGCAGAGTAAAGTAGGCAAATCACTAAAACTAGAAGATCTTTTTTTCCGCAATTTCCTTCGCAACGTTCCATACCAACGCCTTAGTTTAAGGTTAAATGGTTTAGTGAACATTCTTTACCAACACAGAGTCGGAGGGGAAATCCAAACGGAATCCACCGCAGGAAAAAAGATGGCGGCTGTACATTTAACCACAATGCCACGCGAACCTATCACAGCCTACAAGGCACAAGGAAAGCCAAATTTTTACATTGATTGTCCCTGTAGTAAGGACATTAAGTAGCCTAGGTTTGAAGATGTTATAACGTTTCTGTACGTTTTTATGAACGTTGTTTAGGTTTTCGTGCGCTTAGAACTATGGGTAAATGTACCAGTCGCCATCTTTTTTCCTACGGAGGATTGTGCTTGTTGAAAGTGAAGCATAAAACGGGGATGGGGTGGGTGGAGTTAACATGGTAATTTTTAGCTTTCTTGTTGACATTTATTATCGTGTGTCAAACCCTCTCTTCTCCCATCTAAAAGTTTGAAATTTTGATTCGTAAAACGAACCAGAAAGTTGTCATAAGGATATTACTGAAAATACATTGTAAACAAACCTGAAAATGTGGAGATCTGACTGCATTGATTTAGGGAGCTTAAGCAACGACGACGACGACGCCGAGGACGACGACAAGTCAAAAGTGAATTTATATTTCACCAGCGAAATTCGCAATTGTTTAGAACTGTTCAGTACGCCAATGGCTCTAAAAACGTGCTCAGGCTAAATATGCAACGACAGCGTTCAATTCCAAATGGAAATACGAAAAAATTAGCCGTCGTCGTTTGCGTTCCTCGGACGACGCAAAACTTGGTCATTTCAAGTGTTGTTTTGCAGAGGACTGCAAAGAAATGTACAAAGATTTATAACGCACGCGCACAGCTATTGTTTTGCTCATTAAACCTTTTGTTTGGTGACGTTCTCGTTGCCGTCGTCGTCGTGGTTTGCTTAAGCTCTCTGTACAACCAATATAACCACAATCGATTGTCATCATTGAAAATTCTACGTGAGAAATCTTAAACGCAGGAGGCCAGCAGACTCCCGACGCTTTCGCCCTTCGGAATTTTCCCGTTCTTCGTAGAAGTCCTCTCATTCTCTATTTCTTTCAACAGAGGTTCGCAGACAACTTCGAGGCAGAGCAAGTGGGCATTCTAGAAATGGCTTACATGACGGAAGAAAGGCTACAAAGTTTAGGCATTCCTCTTGGTCCAAGACTGAGAATCATGGAAGAAGTTAAGAAACTCTCCTGGCACCAGCCATAAATTTTATATCGTGCTACATATTTCATTTTCTGATTTCTTTTCGAAACAAAAAGACTGAAGCATTGCAATCAGAAATTAGCCCAGATTTTCATAAACTTTGAGAGGGGTGTAAATTTATCCGACTTATGTATTTTACTATTTATTTAGTCGTAGCCTCCATTCGGACATCAAATAATTCCCTATTTGCGAAGGGAAGGCTGTTCTACAAAATTAATTCTAAAATGAACCAAACACGAGAATTCCTTGATTAATACAAAAGGATTTACTCTCCAAAATTAATTTGCTAATGAAATGCTTCAGCCGATTTGACGTAAATATTGCTTTTGTCCCGTTCCACGAGTTACAGGTCAACGAATCAGAATTGTGAACTGCGTGTCAAAGAGGCAAGAGGAACAGATTTTTTCAGTTATTATACAACTGAGAAAATTACTTCGTTGTGACTGGCTGACTACAGGTCAATTTATCGTTAATTCTTAATTTGCACTGCAGTGCAAATTAAAGGCGGCGAAATACGTGATACAAACACCCTCAACTTGCCGCGCAACATTGTTTCGTTGCAAGTTTTGGGACGATGTTTCGCGTTTTTCACCTTGCGTGATCAGCTTGTCGCGCAACAAAAACATTTGTTGCGGGTTGAAGAAAGTTGTTGCGAAAAGTAGAGCCCGAGTCTACTTTGAGCAACAAATTTTGGCTTTGTTGCTCGTTTTTCATCAAACTCACAACATGTGACGCACCAAATTTTCTTATGCTCATGCAAATCAACCAATCAGCGCGCTGCATCTCTTCAACCCGCAACAAAAGTTTTAGTTTCGCGACAAGTTGATCACGCAAGGTGAAAAACTCAAAACATCGACCCAAAACTTGCAATGAAACAATGTAGCGCAACAAGTTGAGGGTTTTTGTATCTCGTATTTCGCCGCCTTAACGCGCGCGTGTTCTTAATTTTCTCGGTCGTATAATAAATGAATAATCGTATGAAAGCTAGAAAAATTAAGGATTTACACTCCTCGTGATATTTGAAAATTCTTTTAAATTGCACTCGCCTAAAGCCTCGTGCAATCTTGAGAGAATATCACTCGCATTCATACGATTACTTATACTTATACCTGAAAACGTTGCGGATGTCATGTTCAGTGACGCCGTCTAGAAGAAAGTCTATTTTTTTAATCGCTATTTTTGAACAGGTAAATTTAAATCGAATTTCCAATAACCTATTACTTTGCACAAATTTATGTTGCATTCTGCACGTTGAAAGCTTATACCCCAGAGCCTAAGTCACATAAATTCATTTTATAAAATTATATTATTTCAAAATTTAACAAATTATGTATTAAAACTGCTGCGAAAACAGGAAAAAATATGGTATGGATAGTTGTTACACATATTCTTTCTTCTTTCTGAGTACTTTCGGGTGTCTGTATCAGGCAATGTTAAGAATCAAGGTTTTATTGAATTTTCCATCATAACCGTATTTCGCAAGATCTCATGGCTGAACGTTCTTTAAACGAAACCAGTTTTTGTACGGTCAGAAGCATGATTATATGTTTTTGGTACGGGATATAGTTAGGTTTGGATTAGAGGGTGTCTATTGTACTGTTATTATTCATTCGAGATTTTGCCTTTGGATTTGTTTAAATTTCACATCAGGCCCGGTCCACACCATGCCGGAGAAATTTGAAAACGCAGCTTTGTTTCTACGGCTAGGCCTACCGTCCACACGAAAACGGAGCTTTTCGAAAACGTTCTTCAAACCGGATGAACACCGGCTTTGCGTTTCAGTGTGGACGGAAAACATTTTTAAGCACGGAGCTTTTCGAAAGCGCTCTTCAAACCGGAGGAATTCGAAGACGCCGGCATTGCGTTTTACTGTGGACGGACAACATTTTGAAAACGGAACTTTTCGAAAACGATGACGTCACGATAATCACGTGATTTTCCTGTCCGTGTTTTCATCGAACACATCCAAAATGGCAGGTGATTGTTGAGTTTTTAAATTTCACCGGCGTGGTGTGGACTGAGCCTCATATGCGTTACACTGTAATAATGCACAGTTCCCTCGATCATGCTCGCAGTGCCTCAAGGAAGTTGTATTCACCATAGCAAATCCATAATGAAGTTCCGTGCGAGCTTTGTTATAAGATAAAATAGTTTCTTCTAGTCTTAGCACCTGACATCCTTCATTTGCAGATCAAGTAAACAAAATCTCTCACTCCTGAGCTAGGAACATGTTATGCTGAAAACAACCCCCTGGTTTTTGTGTACAGCGCCAGTAATGCATCAAACCAACCAACCAAATATTTAAAGAGATAATGTATTATATTTTAATTACACACATCCTTAGCGCTCTTAAGGTTTCATTTTCATTTTTGGGCTGTACTTTTGCGAATTCCATTTTGAAATAGGCATACCTCTATTTAATCACAAATCGTATTTTTAATAAAACATCCATTGTTGACAGAACTTTATTTTTTCTAAAGGATCTCGATATCATTTTCAACAGATGTATATTTTCATAGTTAACGATGTTAATACAGACAATATTTTGTATTCAATTAAAGGTGTTGTACTCATTCTTGTACTTGCTCCGTAAAATCATCAGCTATTTCTTGGGGATCATTACTAATTGAGCTATACACTGAAAATTACATTACACATTAATCTGGTTACCCACAATCAATTTACATTACAAGACAAGACAAGCTACAAGTAGAAAAAAAGCAAAAAGCAAAGTATAGCTATTCCCTATGTTTACTAAGAAACTGTAACATCAGGAATGCTGGGGGAAAAAACCCATGCATGGAAAAACAAATACTTTCAGTTGATGAAGGCACGTGCCTGCTTGACAGCCATACATCTCCATTCCTCTCGTGCTACTCATAATATATTTTATCTTTTTCAACATTTTGTTAAAAGACAGTTTTCCAGTACGTATCATCTAATGACACATGCATAAGGTAGATCAAAGAGGGCCGAGTAGCCAAGGAGAAGCAAATGATTTATCCACTGGTTTCATGGTAGCTTTTGATCAAGTCAAGCTCGTTTTTTTTTTTTTTTTCGGAGAGAGGGAGAAAGAGAAAGCGCAGAAAAGGATAAAAGAAAGGCGAGAACAGCTTCTCTCTCGGCAAGTCCACATGTCTTACATAGGTAGCAATTGATTTTCCATATGTTGTATTAAATGTGGAACTCATAATGCCTTAACTAGGAATGATAATTGTTTCAATCAAATATATTGCAAATAGACTTTTTAATCTGAACTTTAAGGCCGCTCTTTTTAATCTTTAACTTCAGGCTGCTCTGTCGTTATTCAGTTCAATTCTTGATTTTCTTTGGAACCCAGGCTTCTGGTCCATGCACGTCTTTGATCATCATTACTTTGTCAATGACTTCTCCCCCCTGCATGAAAAAAAGGCAAAAAGCCAAGAATCAAACGAGATCACTAGCCGTAGCACTACTTAAAGAGGTCATCAGTTTTAAGCCATATGTTTCTGACTGCTGCTTCACCTTCTGACATTTTCATCTTTTACTACCTTCAGCAGTCATTGTCCAGTGCAAATTTCCAACAACCCAGAAAATACCTTCCCTCCAAAAAAAACCTCTGACTCGAAAACTCCTCTCATAATCCCTTTCTTTACTCTTCATTAATTTTATACCTTGTTTTGTAACAGTTTTTCATTTCGTCCCTTTATCTTTAATTTAACGAGATTTAATGTCTAGCAAGCTATAGAAATCCAGTGTGTGCAGAGAGTTCTGTTTCTCTCCCAGTGCTATTGTACACTGTATGAACAATATAAGTCTTAGTGGGCATTCTCATCCATCCTTCCTTCACTCAGCTTGTTTGTGTTTTGTGATAGAAGTGTTTCGTTCAATTTTAATTTGTCAAGAAGCCAATGCAACGTGATTCAAGGAGTTACCTATCAAGAGAGATTTTCATCAGGAGTATTAAGTTTGTGTGAACCATTACTCCCTCACCCCACCCTCCTTAGTTACCTTGTCCACACTGACTTGTTCCATGTATAAGTGTGTCTTGTTGTGGATGGTCATTCTAGTGTAACCATAATCTTCTGACCGATAAGCTGTCCAGGGAGGATACTCTTTGGGATTAAATGGGTCATGATCTTCTTTACATCCCTAGAAAAGTAATGTCTCGTTGTTAACTGGAGAAGTCGAGGTTTTCAACGTGAACGCGACGTTAAAAATTTAATTACCTACTTGTAAAAAACCTACTGGCCAAAGTGATTTGTAAGGTAAGCACATACATTGTCGAATTTGATTAACATCGACACCGCAGGGAAGAACAAAGTGCCCCTATCAGAGAGGTGTCTGTAGTATGGAATTCACAGATATGGCGTCATTGGAAAGGTAAACACAACGAAGAAAAAAAGAAGAAATGTGTGAGCGCTCGGGTCACCCACTTGCTAGGGTAACTCGTTTGCTAGGGTAACCCTCTCTCTTTGTAAACAGGCCCCTAGATTCACTCTTCATTATGCTTCCAATTTGTCTTTTAAACTTCAATGGCAAAACGTTGCATTTTAACAAGCTAAGTCCAATAACATAAAAGGGGGTCACCAGATTTGCTTTTCAGTTACAAGCCCATAAAGCTACAATTATGTGTGATTTTTCATCAGCTTATAGTATTGCGATGGTGACTTGTTACGTCAAGAAAATGACTGAAACTCGTTCACCAATGACTGGGCATTTAGTTGATACCATAACTGTAGTGTCAACTGAAAAGCTGAGAGTGGGAGAATTCATCGATACAAGTATGAATACTGAAACAGTCCCGACTGGAAACTACTGTGAGCCACCTCCAAAACTGATGAAAAGGTTACATGGAAAACATGAAAGTTTATAACATACCCCCGAGCCACTGATTACATGCACTGGGGCACAAGGGTTGGTGTAGGGTTCCTCCAGTGATCCATTGCAAACCTGCCACAAACAAGAAGCACGATGTTGTTGTTGTTATTGTCCCGTGCCAGACCATGAAAATAAAGTTTGTTATAATGGGAATTAAGAGAAGAGAGTTTTGATATTTTACCTGCCTGTTGTAGAGAGGCAAGAGCCGCTCATAAGAGTGCTCGTGAGCCCACAGCATAAGATCAACACCTGAAGAAATGACGCAGTTGATAACACAGTTGTAAGAAGTGTACATAACGTCATAAGCACAGATTTCATACGCAGAACTAGTTCACAAAAATTATATTACTGGCACAGAATTTCGGATGATTTTAATTACTGGCAAAAATATTGTCCGAAAATATAACCGTTCGAAATTTTTAAGCGTCCGAAATTTTAAGAGTCCGAAATATTTACAATACAGTTCAAAACTTAAAGTTATCTAGTAAGAACTAGTAAAACTATCTTTTTCACACCTGTTGTTTCAGTTCGTGATACGAGGGCGTAAATTTACTTTAATAGCTACATGATTGTATGTTTCAGCAAAGTGTACAAACTTTGTTGGAAATGAGATAAAAATGTGTCCAAAAATTAAGCTTCCGAAATTTTAGCATCCGATCTATTTTCTACAAGTAATGTACTTTGTATCTCAACTAAGTAAAAAAGGGTTAAAATTGATTTTAAGTACAGTGTACGTTACTGTGTGCTTCAAACGTCCCGATTTTAAGTAATTTGCCACCACAGATCTCATGTGTTTAACACATATTTCTATGCAGGTGGACCCATATGAATAATGGCAGATATTGTGAATCTGAAACCCTGTTACTTCTTACTCACCGTATTTGTAAAGTAGCTCTTCCAAAGCAAACAAATGCTTGGAAGTGATTCCAGTGCGAACCTAAACAAGAGTGACATAAGGTTGTAATCAAACTCACTACTGATATGAGCACTTTGATAGCATTTTGTCCCTGCACCTATCTCTAGCGTGACTAGGCGTCGCATAGGGCATTTATTCCGTAATAAATCAATGTTTTCCCCTTTCTTTGCATTCATTAACTGGTACTTTATAATTTATAACTTAAACATAAGATATAAGACACATTTAGAAAGAAATGTACCAATGGTTGCTGTTGGTTCGTAATCTATACAATATTATATAATTTAAGGAACTTCACATCCCAAAAATAACGGGAAGCATTTGGAGTCTTGAGCACACGGGTGGAAAAGCTGCAACCTTGATTCAAAGATAAAACTGTTTGTGAACAACACAATAAACATACAATACTGGAATGGCTGCTACAATCATCGCCATCAGAGTTACTGCAGTACATTGGCCTGTGACCCATCGTGATGATCCAGGGACGTAATGCACGGTTTTCAGGAGATGTTGCTTCCTGTAAGTTGGCACACCATACAAACGAAATTGGTTATTAGAACTTTGCAACCACTAAAATTGTTTGACAATGTCTACTAAAACTTTATTTTTTTTAGTAGCAACTTTTGTCTCCATAAACAGATTACAGGCTGTAGTACGCCAAAGCAACACACTATTTTTGAAAAATACACATACTGTAGCACTGTTAAAATTAACAAAATATGGTGTCATAGCAGTACAGGCACATAATACATACAAAGAGCTATTAAGCATACTATTGTGTAATACCATACTTTTTTCCCCAGATTTCCTAAATGTTATTTATTCTAAAGCCCTTCACGTTACAGTTAATTTACTACAATATTTTGAAGCTCAATACTATTAATGGCCTAGGCAATATGTCATTACAGGTCAACTGTGATCAGCTTCAAATGTTAACGGCATTTTGGATATCTAAGTTACAATGTGCTTTCAACATAGAAGTGTTCACCAGCCTCCAAAGAAGGTGCTGTTCATTAGCCTGGAACTAGCTAACTAGTAAATTTTTCTTTCTGGCTAATGGGATTCATATTAATTTATTACCCATTCATTGCCAAAAAACTGGCCCTATACCCACATAGGGTTATGATCAAAATCTAAAATCTAAATCATTGCCAAAAAAATATATATGTACCCTTTGGCTAAAAGTCAAACTGGCAGACAAAGGCTCTAACTTGCCCTTAAAAATCTCTTTGCACTCTAGTAGACGTAAAATTGCCAGTTAATTAGTTTTTCTAACCTGAAGGTCTTTTTCCAGCCACTCGTACTGCTGAACAATCTGTTCAAGGCCATATTGGTAGAAATGGTAGACCTCTGTTGAAAGGCTGATAATGTGTGCAGGACCAATGTTCCAACTAAAAAGGGACACAAGAAAACAGTGGTATGATCACAAAAAAATTCCCAACATTCGTATCGTGTTTTGGTTGCTTTATATTAGTATAAATCAAATTTATCAAATTTATTTAATTAAAAACCATTTGAGCCAAGTTTAGTATGCGTGAGATGTGTTACATGGCGGTTTTGCAACACAAATATAGAGCCAATACAGAACCAGATATTAGCAATCGAATATGACCTACGAGGGATTCTTATGCTTTGATTAATTATCCTAAATTCCCTAGAATAAACCATTAAAATACTTTCAGGTCTGAGTTTTCACAACAACCAGGGAGTCTCAGTTTTTCGGGTCTGAGGACTGAGTTTTCAAGACACCCAGAGGGCCTGAGGTTTTTGGGTCTGAGGACTGAGGTTTTGTGATGCCTGGCTAGTTTGAGCTAAAATGGGCAGTTTCAAGGAAAAGACAAAATACTTTCATAAAACAAGACTTTCTTATTAATAAGCATTTTACCTGTAGAAGATACCCTCTGTATTTCCTGGCATTGAAAACCTGTTTCTGTAGTTAGAGAAGTTGCTGTAAGGAAAGACATACATTGTATAATTATACATGTATACTGGTCAAAGTATTTACTATACTATTTAGTGAAAACCTTGCAACTACTAAAAAAAATACTATTAAATAAATAAGTATTATTTAAATTGTATCGTAGGCCTTCCAATTAATTTTCAAGCACATGAAGTTGTACAAGAAACATTTGGAATATTGAATGTCAATCTGGAGTTGATGACCAGTTTTAAATAGCTTTAATTTCTGTTTTGTTTAATTATATTTACTATCTTTTTCTTACAATAAAATTCCTTTCCTCGTGAACTTACTAGGCCTGTTCGTGATTTCCTGGACATGTCATGTACGGTACGTAAGCAGCAATTGACTGAATTTGATTCATGAAGTCATCTCCAACCAGAGCATTATCCTGTGCACATAGAATAGAAAAGAAAAAATAATTATATTCATTTAAAGCCTATCCTGTCTGTTTTGTGAAATTCAAACTGGGATAATTCTTATACTCTATAAAAAAAAAGTCTTGGGACTTCTACTTTCCACCAATTTTGATACATTTACCACAAAAAAATTAAGCCTAAAAACATGAAACAGAGGAGATGCCAACAAGCGCCAGTCAATACCAAGGATGTGAAGTCTACATGATGTACAAAGGAGGGCGAAAGCTGACTTTCAAAGCCATGAATGTTAATATAAAGTCAATTGGAAGAGAAATATGGCAGACTTTCAAAGCGATGAATGTTAATATTAAAAGCAAATTGGAAGAGAAATATAGAAAACACTTTGGGGTATAATTTGACTGTATGTCATTTTGGACAAAGAGAATGGGCACCAAAGGGGCAGGAGTTGCCCCTACCTCATTAGGGAGTAAACTGTACATATATCTGGGAAATGGGAAGTTCAGATCCACTCCCACTCACCCCTTCCCCACCCCCTTCTGGCCCCCATGTGAGATTGAAGCCTGAAAAAGCATTGAAACACAAATAAGAAAAGTTTACAATGAAAGGTGTCTTACAGAGTCCATATCATAAGCAAAGTCACCTGAAAAAGAAATATATGAGATTGAATTACCACGAGTCACTATCATTAAGCTAATTAAAACTAGTAGTAATCAACGATTATGAGAGTGCGTTCGACTCGCATGCCTTCACTTTAATATATAATTTTACACCTTAAATAAATGGTTTCACTAACTAACTTTCAACCTCTGTCTCTTGATAAAATCAACATTTTTCATCGACAACCGAGGTTTTACAGACAGATATATCATAGTGGCAAAGTCCATGCCAGTTTAAGAGGTCCCTGTACTAACTATGATTTCTTGATTCGTTGCGTGACAGCGCCAGTTTCTATGGACTCAACTTTTGTGCTAAATATTCTCACATTAACTGGTAATGTTTAAGCATAATAGTTAATTTGAAAAAGTATATTTTATACACATTATTCTAAGCTGAAGCACAAATATAAGCAAACATTTGCAATAGTGGACGCGCTTATCGTCAGCGTAAACAAACCCTGTGCGATTCGAGTATTTCCCCTGATGAATAAAGTAAACAGTATTTACATAATTTGCCCTTCCTTGGTTCAGGCACTCTCTTAAGGATCTTTCCCCGCTGATTCCAAACAATATTTGAGCGGATAAAGATTGAGCGACATGTATCTGTCGTGACCGGAACTAATCAACAAATGCAATCAAAATATAGCTGGTTTCCCACAATTAACATTCCAAACATACAAAATAAACAAGGACAATACCCTCAGATTTCGATAAATGCTACCAATGAAGCATTTATATTCACTAATATCCAACGCTGAGAGCACAAAATAGCGAAGCCCATGGCGCCTGAATGGAAAGAAGTCAAAGAAAGCAGCGCAAAGACGAGCTCGCATGTCCTGCTTACATGCTCACATGTTCGCCACATGTCTTATCACATTTAATCACATGTCTCAGTTTTAAACAGTACCAGTTTACTGGCCGTGACATGCCCCTGCAAAAATTAAGCGGGGTGGCCATTTTGGTGTCCTTACAGGAATGTGGAGTTTTTCTGCATATAACTGTGCACAGGGCAACAAACTCTGGAAAGCCACAATGACAGTTATATCTGCAGTATTTCAACTGAAGTTTATGTTAAATTTGTGGTAGGGAATTTCAGTTATCTCCTTGGTCTGAGCAAAATTGAGCTCAAAATTTCATTTAAACCACAGAAAAAAAGAAAAACTTACCAACATGAAGGAAAGCATCATATTTTCCTTCTTGAGTTTCTTCCTGCAGATAGCTTAAAGATCTTGCATTAACACTTCCAAGATCTCCAAAGACAGCCATCCGAGGACTCCAGTCCACACCAGACTTGAGGGCTTTAAATGCATACAGTGCACTCCAGCCTTCTAATCCACCACAGTGATACTCTGCAAGTTAGACAATGAGTCTGAGTCCAGATTTCAACAGACTTTTTCTAAGTCTTTAGCTACATCAAAGTTCAGAGCAAATAACACCAACAGCAGCTAGAAATGTCTAGTCCATTGCACATCTAAGCCTTAAATGTAAACTGATATGGCAAAGATTTTTGCCGTCTAAAGCAAGCACAACATTATCGCCACAGGGCAAACAGCCTACTGTTACGGGACTAAATGTGACCCGTTCAGTTTACACATCTCAGGCCTGCCTCACGTACGATAATGGACGACGCTTGCTAACAAATCGTTAGACTTGCGCCTTCATTGGACTTAATGATGTCCTCAGGCAGACTTCCTTTAGACAGCAAATACAGAATGCTGATCGGTTGACCCCTTCTCAGAGTCACCGTGCAAACTGAAATTCAGATGAGTGTAGTCTGGGCTAAACTTAACACCAATTGAAAAGGGGATGGGGGAGGGGTAGCGATGAATAATGAAAAAAATAGATAAATAAATGAAACATGCAGCAAGAAGTCCTCTACATTTTATGCTAGGTAAGATCTACAAGCAGCTGCCATAAGGAAAGCAAAAAGATAAATAAATAAATACTAATAATAAAAAATAAATAAAAAACGCTTGATTTCATTGACACTGTTTTCATAAACCCAGACATATATTTGAACAGATTAAGACTGGATGACCCAGAAAGGCTGAAAAATGAGCGTGTCTAATTTCTGTCGATCTTTCTAAAGCATCTAGAGTCAGTGTAGGGAATTCCCTGATCAGTTTTGGACATTCTGTGCCAATATATGTCTGGATTTATGAAAACCATGTTAAAGACTTTGCACCAAAATAGCGGGCATGTTTTTGGAAAATCAGTCAGATATATTCATCTCTTTTCAAAATAGGCTACAATGCAGTCTCTGCATACAACACCTAAATGTAGACAAGCATCACACTATTAATAATCTTAATATCAAATATTAATCTTAAGGAACTGGAATTTAGGAGCATGACGTCTATAAGACTACTGGTACTCTAAAGGTTTTGCACAGTAATGCCAGCAAGTACATGTTGTACACTGTAAGTTCAAATGGATTCTTTTGCCAAAATGACTTCAAACTAGTTTGCTAAATGTACTCAACAAACTTTGCAATATATCTGTACAAAGAACAAACTGAACTGTTAAAATCATCCAAACCTAGATTTATTTTCAACTACAATACTACAAACATTCCAGATCTTTTACATTACAAATCAGTTTGATCTTAGCTTTTGTAATCAGTGGACTCACTTTCTCCGTAATGGATAATATTTTGGCTACACTGTAGTTACAAATTTCATTTCAATTAATAAGTTACATGTACAACTAAGAACTTGTTACCACTTCAACAAAATTCTGCTCTATTACTTTTCCTAGATGTTTTTTTAATCATACTCAGGATTGAAACATTGGTCTTTCACTGGTGATGTTCATACTTCATCACAATTTCTAGTCAAAGACTGACTGGTTATTAACATTAACACTGTACCTACCATACATCTGATCAGGAACCAATCCTGTCAGTTTCACCCTGTGAATGAACAACACTCGATGCTCTGATCCTCCATCCGTAAATTTAGTAACACCACCAGATACTCTTAATGTCAGAGGAAAACCAGCTTTGTTATATTCAACAACAGTGTAGTTTGTATATGCTAATGTCACCCATGTGACCATCATCTCTGTTGGGTCACCTGAAAGTGCGAAAATGCACAGATCCATATTTTAAAACTCAATACTTGTAAACAGAAAATTTCCAGAGTCATATTTACACCCCTATCTTGCCATAACAACCACTCTCTACAACGGCCACTTCCCTCTGTCCCCAAGGTGGCCATTGTGGAGAGGTTTGACTGTATATATAATTACTCTTTTTCTTTACAAGGCAATTAATTGGTCGATATGACAGTGTATCTGCCTCTAGTCTTTCTGTTTTTGTTTTAGTTTTGTTTGCATGATTAGTTATAAGTGGAATCAAGATTTCTTGAACTGCCAAAGGAAATGAACCTAAGTCCAAGTCGTCCGTAGTTCGAGAATCAGCTGTGAGAGTAAAATTGCTGTTCAACTGGAACAAATCGTAAAGGGAAATGACTTTCAATTCAAGCTATTGGGAGTTAGAGAAATCAAGGCTTTGATAAAGTGGGATTCCACTTCATTTCGTATGAAGTATACTCGTAGAGATTTGTATTATTTTTATACCATAAAAGCACTCCTTGAACTTCAGAACCTTTTTCTATAGACAAGCACATCAAACCAAAGTGAGCCAGAAGCACTGTCAGAATGGTACATGTATATCAGCTGTTTTCATGATATGTGCAGGATAAATAGCATGTTCTTGGATGATCTCAGATTTCTCTAACCCACAACAAGATTATGAAGCAATTGTGCTCCTTCACATGCTGATAGCCTACAGTACAACTAAGCTGTCATAATTGTATAAAAGAAATGAATGATCAACACAGTTTAGTACACAACTTACACAGCTGTGAAAATAACACCTGGAAAAATTCAGGCCTCAACAGGATGCAAACCCATGACCTCTGTGATACCAGTGCAGTGCTCTACCAAGTGAGCTATCACAGCCAGAGGGAAGTACTCCCTTTTATGGGCTATGTAGGTATGTGCATCCTCAAAGGCCTAGAGTATGGTTTTTTAGCTATTTTGGTCATAAATAAGGTATTGATTTTGACCATTTTGGTCATAGATAGGGTATGGTTTTTGCACTCTAGTCTTGAATTGAATATGCTTTGTAAGAAGAAGCTACTTTTTCATCGTATTCAATAAGACCATCAACAAAAGCCCTTCACAATGCATTTTACATCAGCCTGAATTAGGGAACAAATTATAAGGCAGGTCTGAAACAGGGTATTGATTCAAGGATCAGGTCATAACTGGGATGTTGAATTTTTGGTGACGTCATAACTAAGGTATGGAAAATCACAGATTTTGGTCATAAATAGGGTAAGGGTTTTGGACGTGGGCTGCACACCCCAACCCAATTTTCTGGAAGTACCCCACCCTGGGTATCAAGCCAACTGGGAGCTGGCCATGTTGAGAGAATCAGTTCAAATATATTCATGATCTTTCATTTCAGTCATTTGTATGCTGTCAACATTGCTTACAAACATAACATCAAAATCCTTGGTTAATTTCTCAACTAAAAATTTCTCTTTGAAATCCCATACCTCACCTAGTGGACTTGAGGGGAAAATTATCCTGGAACTGAATACTTCAGCTTACTTCCTGTAAAAGACCCCTCAGCTTTCGTTTTTGTAATTTCTTCTTTTTATCAATTCATTATGGATATAGATCCACTGAAAGCGTGCAACTGATAGACTTAAATAGAACAGACGCCCTTAAACTTATACAGTCACTTTCAGAGTCGATTTAATTAGGTTTTATTAGTAGCTCCTCAATGTTAAAATATTACGTAAGCTGGCTTGACACAAAACAAGCCGGGCGCTACGCACTTTCAATGCTATATCGTCAATTTGATGGCAGATATAAGTCTCAAGTTTACGAATCCTTCTAATTGTAGGATATTTTCTCTATCCGTATCCCTGGTTGTCACGGGTTTTCTGTTCAAACAAACTTCTAGAACGATGGTTGACTAGCATGCGTCAATGCACAACATTTTATGTACCAGAAGACTTAAACGGCGTTTTCATTCCTTACCTGTACTTGAAAGATGAATTTGTTCAGGTTGAGGGTCACTTCCATATGAAAAATGCAGACAAATAAACAAAACCAACCAAGAAATATTTCCCATGTTCGACGCCATGACAGCTTGGCGCAGACTGTGTTGTTACCTGCTTTGCGCAGTGTCACGTGAGAGTCATCAGCTTTCGGCATGCGCTAGGTGACGACACCTGTGGTCATCTGAGACCATACAATTACAGACCATATTCTACATTGATATTCTCTATAGAAGTGTTCTTTTATCCATCTAAAACTTATTCATTCAAATACCGTGACTATCTGAAATAAAAAGCAAGAATTCTCAAGGGTATCATCCCATGGTCTAAATGAGACAAAAAAAAAAACAAAAAAAAAGCAAAAAAGAAAAAAAGCAAAAAAGGGTCCTGGTAAGGTCTTTCAGGCTGATTATATATGACTGAGAAAATTGCTTCTTTGTGAATGGCTGTGAGCGCCCTGGCATAAAATTCAAGATTAATCGTAGCCAGTACAGGCAGGATCTGAGCCGGTAAAGATAGTGTTTCCCGGCCCTGTATTAGGCAAAATGAAAACCGAGATACCGAAGCAGGGTCAATGCTATAGCGATCAAAAGCTTTCGACGCTGTCACAGCGGGTATCTTCCATTATGCCAAAGATTCCGGAAATTTCGGTCGGAAGTCAAATGGCAAGGTCCGTTTCATGCCCCTTCGACCGGAAGACTCGGAACCACTTCTGGAGGTGGTCCCGAATATTCGGTCGGAACATTCTGACCGAAATTTGCCGTTCCATTTTGACAAACTGGTTCATTGCCATACTTCTCTTCACTTACGTAGGGAATTCGGAAAAGGAATGAAAAAGGGTAAGAACCATTCCTCTTTGTTGGGCGGGTTGGTCGGAAAATGTCGTTCCATTTTCTTCGGGTATTCCCACTGGTCTCTGACCGGCCGGTCTAGCATAATGGAAAGCACCGAGCGTCTTTCTCAAGTGAATATGGCGGAAATCAAGAGAATATGATCTCAGAATCATAATCTCTCGCGGAAATCCATTTGTCACGTGAGCTTGGGTGAACAAAACTTGAGAAAAACGCTGTGACTGCGTCCAAAGCTTGTGATCGCTAGGTTGAGCATTGAGTCTGATTCGGCATCTAGTTCGTTCTTATTAATTTTGTTATTGATATGTTTAATAGTTAGACTACACGCTAAAATGTATGGTGAAATATATTTATTGCAAACTGATCTATTGCTACTCGTGTTTTACATATTTAACAAAAAATTGAGCTGTAGATAATTCAGTTTACGTTAGCTACTAAATACAGAAAAAAAGCCGAGCTAAAGTTGGTACGAGAAATAATTAATGACTTTTCCACAAGACAAATCAGTCAGCCTCTTCTTTTTCAAATCGAAGAGAGAAAAAGCGAACTTTGTTTTTCAAAATCAACTTCACTATTTTGACTTCACAGTGATCAAATGACCTACTCTTAAGGGAAAAGGAGAGAAAACATCTTGTTATCATTTTCGGTAAAAAAAACAAATAAAAGAAATTACGTTTCAGAATTGGAGTTTATACTTAGAAGTGATGCTGCATTCAAATATTTTGGAGACTAACAATTGTGTGATAATTCAAAATGTGTTGGAAAAAATTGTATCTACAAATTGATAATTGATGGCCTTCTTTGGCAACGCTACACAATCAAGTCACGAGACGTCCACCGGCTGGGTGGTGCTGGGAGTGTGCAGGGGGGATGGGGGTGGACAGTCTATCGCCTTGATTCAGTTTAATTCTTGATTTTCTTGGGAACCCAGGCTTCTGGTCCATGCACGTCTTTGATTATCATTACTTTGTCAATGACGTCACCCCCCTGCAAGAAAACAAAGCACTCTATATTATCTTTTCCTGGACATGACTACAGATCACTACCAGTACAAAAAGCACTCCTGGATATTACCATGGCTTTTGTTTATCAATAGGGCCATTTATACAAGGAAAATAAGCCACGACTTATTTTGCTCGTACTAATGGCCCTTATACAACAGATCTGCTTCACCGACATTTAGGCGGTATAACTTTGTCGCATTCCTTTTTTGTAGCACGCGCTGCTCACGTCTAGCGAACACTGAATACAACTTTCTTAACTCAACATTTTACGCTGCTACGAATGTTGTAGGGTTTGAGTTTGAATGTAATTCGAGGAGTTATACATCAACAGAGATTTTATTCTTCAGGCTTCGGTTGTTCGAAGGCTGGATAACGCTATCCACCGGATAAATCGCTATCCACCGGATAACGCTATCCACCGGATAAATCGCTATCCCAACGATAATCCAACGGATTATCCAACGGATAAGTGTTAACACAACAAACCACGCTATCCGCTGGATAGTGATTTATCCGGTGGATAGCGTTATCCACCTTTTGAACAACCAGGTCCAGGGGTATAAAGTTTGTGTGACCAATTCCTTTCCGCCACCCCACTCCACCCACCCCCCTCACTTACCTTATCCACACTGACTTGTTCCATGTATAAGTGCGTCTTGTTGTGGATGGTCATTCGAGTGTAACCGTAATCCACTGCGCGGAACGCTGTCCAGGGAGGGTAGTCTTTAACAAATGGGTTATGTTTTTCGAAACAGCCCTGAAAAAAAACAAAACAAAAAAAAAACGTGGTTCTAGGAACTCGTTATATTGACTACTACCTACAATGCTGGCCAAGACAATCAGGGTTCATAACAAGTGAAAACATCTGTCAGCGTTGCTGTTAGTATTTACAACTTAAAGTTGATAAGGACTTATTAACCGCCGTAGCGTGCATGTAAGCCGGACTAACCTCACAGACAAGCTACGCCAGTAAGTTTACCCAAAAATACCAACTTCAAGTTGATAAATAGCTAAGTCACTTGCTCGCCGATGCAGCACAACAATTTTTTTTTTAAGAAACTACTACCTTGAATTGGCTTTGCCTGTGTCTTTGACATTTTTTTTCTCTTTAGCGCGCCCGTCCTGTAAAGGCCTAAACACAAGGGGTAATATTGCGCTGAACAAACTGACCCCTTACCACACACCGTAAGTCGTGACCGTGCCCATCAAGCCAACGGGTATCTCTGGTTTCCTTAGTACGAACGACTAGGAGTGTATACCCCACCCCCGGGTGGGATGCTAGTCCATGGCAGGGGATACCTCCAGCATAACTTCACTGATACCAATTTATACAGCTGGGACGAGACACACTGTGAGTGCCAAGGGTCTTGCCGGAAAACACGGACTGCTTGACTGGGACTCCAGAGCACTAGCCACTAGACCCCCGCGTATCTCACGATCACTCACTATGCAACTTAAAAATTACATGCAATGTTACCCAGTATTTTGATTTTACAAGTAACTCATTCAAGATCCCACTCAGTGAGGACAAAACACCTTTCCCTGAGTGGAAGACGTTTTTAAACATTAACATACCCCTGAGCCGGTGATGATATGAACTGGAGCGCAAGGGTTGGTGTATGGCTCTTCCCGTGATCCATTGCAAACCTACAACAAACGAAAAGCAAGACGTGTTAGTATCCCAAGTAAAACACAAGTGTCATTAACCTATGAACAAGCTCCCTCGGACAATGGGGCACAGAACAGAGATATCAGGAAGTGGAACAAGTGGACACAATCTGGGGAGGAAAATTTTGTGAATGTACTTGGCTCAATCTCTTTTTTTTTCTTTTTTGCCTTATATCCCAATAGGGAGTCTCTTTGCAGACTTTAGGATGGACCATTCAAATGTGGTCAAATTTAAAAAAGAGGTCGCGATATCGTACCTGTCTGTTGTAGAGAGGCCAGAGTCATTCATATGAGTGCTCGTGAGCCCAAAACATCAGATCAACACCTGAAGAAATGAATTGAGACCACAACCACTGTTACTTGAAACAAGATTTCCTGCATCTATTGCCAGCAAAAAAAAGTGCAGCCCCGTTAATCCGGACACCAACGGTCCAAAAACTCTAGCCATATTAACGGGTGATCTTGGTTCAAAACAGTTTCCAGCACTTAGATTTTGATTGGTCATTATAACCACTCTTTATCACTTGATTTGAGTTCAGAACCACCTTAACGTTTTGAAAATTTAAGGTGGCTCTGAACCCTATGTTCAGAATTTTTTTGAACTTTGCCAAAAGTTGTGGACCTCCGGGTGTTTAATAATTAATTTGTGACTGTGTTATAGCATGGAAACCACCATCATCATGGCGGTTATCCCGTCATGTTAGCCAAGAATCAATGCTCGACAGAAACTCCCTTGGCACGATTTGCATCACTCTCTCATGTCTCGTCTTCATTCCTCCTAGAGAGGAGAGAAGAGGAATGCAAACTTCCTTGCTGGACAGCAGCTGGTAGTTGAGCCTTTACCTTCTCATGATGCCTACTGCTAAGATTGCAAGTTCTGCACTGACTTGACGAAAGTGCTGTTTCATCAAACTGTGATGAACACATGTATGGCCTATTAAACTATTCATTTTCTACAAGCCAACCCCTGAATATTCTTCTTTACAGCCGTTATTTGGGTCGTCACGAGACGCATTGAGAAAGGACCTAAATAAATGGCAGCAAACCTCTTAACTGAATGCCAACCAACCAAAACTAATGTTGACATGCTCATCCTGGTACCGTACAAATGAGAACCTGGAGGTCTTACATTCTCTTGACAACCAAAACACAAGACAGTACGACTCTTAACTTTGACTTTCACGTAATCTGATTGCCAATTACTCGTTACTCACCGTATTTGTAAAATAGGTCTTCCAACGCGAACAGATGTTTCGAAGTGATTCCAGAGCGAACCTTAAAAAAGCATCATAAGGTTGCAATTAAAACCTGCAATATGTTTTTCCACATTTATACGCTATTTTAGACAAAGATGTGAGGATTATGACTGAAGCACACTCAGACATATGAAAAATTTACATTTTAGCAACTGGTACTCACAATTTGTATAAAATCAGTTTCACAATAGATTGAAGTCCTTATAGTCTTACACCTTGGTAGAGTAGCAACCTCTAGTCTAACTGTTTAAGTACAGTCAACATACCTACCTTACTCTCATCTTTGGTACAATCATCGCCATCAGAGTTACTGCAGTACATTGGTCTGTGACCCATCGTGATGATCCAGGGACGTAAAGCACGGTTTTCGGGAGATGTTGCTTCCTATGAGGAACATGCAATAAAATAGTGACATTTTGAGACCTTCAAAAAACATCATACTTTGTAAAAAGTAGCCTGCAATGGAGGGGTTATTTTGGAACAGAACACTCAATAGACCAGGTTTTCAATGCCGCCATCTTGGATTGTGATTGGATGCTTGACCTATGAAGGATTGAGGCAGAGTGCAGTGGGTGGGGTAGTTCCTTCTCCTCCACCCTACTCCCTCGGCAAATTTTCCCTCAGCCCAGCCCTCCACAGTTACCAAATATAAGATGGTGGCCTAATACGAAAACGTGCATTCGCACGTGTCCAAAATACGCCTGCACTGCAGGTTGTGTAAAAAATTGAACTAAAAGCATTATTGAACACCCATTCCTGTCCCCAGAGCTACATGTACCTGTGTCTCTCAGCCAGTGGGGCCTGGGTACAAGGAAAAGGTGCCTTTTGAAATGCTTGATTTGACCGGCTGATTTTTGGAACAAACTTTCTACTAATTCAGTGGTGGTTTCCTTCTTAAAAATATCATTGTTCAATCTCTAAATAAAACAGCTTGGTTACAGCAGCTTGCACAGGTCTACTTATCTTCCAGGAAGTTAAAGATGGGCTTGCTACGAAAATTTGACCATAAAGAAGCACATGATTACCACTTTGAGTCAGAATTTTAATTTTGTTTTAAACTCCATTTGCTAAAGGTCCAAAGTTGTTGTGATTGAATGGCTTGAGTTAAAAAATCAAACTGTGCCAGATACTTTTTTGCAAAGAAACCAGTGTGGAATTAGGGGAAATCTTAGTCCAAGAATCTAGCCAACCTATTCATGTGTCTCCAGAGCCACCTTTTCTGGGGTTCAGGGGATGAGAATGTTTAAGACAGTGAAACTCAGCTGACGCAAACCCATGTACACAAAACAATATGATAAGATGATACATGTACAGTATGTAAGGCACACCGATAGATGTTAGTCAGTCTCTAACACATAACCCAGCCCCACTGCGAACTATTTAACTTGTAAGTGTGCATAACGTCCACTGTTTTGAACACAGAGGGCAAGATGCATACGCAAAAAAATTTACGGTTATTAGGACTTGTTCTTTTTCTAACCCGCAGGTCTTTTTCCAACCATTCATACTGTTGAACAATCTGTTCAATGCCGTACTGATAGAAGTAGTACACTTCAGTTGAAATGCCAATGATGTGTGCAGGTCCAACATTCCAGCTGAAAAATGAATCAAGGATATATCAGTATGCTTCCAAACAGCTGCCCTTGAGTTGTTCAAAGGGTGAACAATGGTGTCCAGAAGATAAACCAGAGTATCCATACTGCAGGGCTGTCATTACGTTTTGAGTCACCTGTATTCTTGTGCTCCACAACCGTAACAAACTTGCTGCTTTGTTTGACAAATTCTATTAACAAAGGGCAATTTCACCAAAGCATCGGGGAAAATTAGGCATACTCAGCTGTAACAGGTGTTACAGGTTACAGCCAGTAATTACAGCCCTGCTTTGGATAGTGTAGTGTGTTAAATTTTCAAATTACCTGGCCTCTGTACATGTGTCAAATTTTACATGGGTACATGTACCTCAACCATATACAGAAATTCGATTTAAACACATGCCATTAAGTCTGTGGACAAAAGCCTAGTGTGTGACTACAATTTAGTTTTTTACTTTCTTAGTTCTTCCTCATGATGACAAGGTTTTCAAAGAAAAGAAAGGTATAACTTTCTAAGAGCATGCAATTACCTGTAGAAGATACTTTCAGTATTTCCTGGCATGGAAAACCTGTTTTTGTAGTTGGAAAAGTTGCTGCAAGGAAAGAAATGATAATTATGAGCTTAGTTTACATACATGAACACTTTAGTGAACATGCATGTAGTAAAACAGAAGTAAACCAGCTTTTTAACTCAAGTTCACACAAGGCTCTTGCTTATAGATTTCTATGCCAAATATTTTTGAGCAGGTGCTATCTTCTAAAGCTATGGACCTCTGAATTTCAAATTAGATTGACTGTGTTAAAAACTCATCAATAATATCAAGAGATGGGTATCTTGTGTACATGTATCTCTTGGAAAATATCCCATTACGTGCATTTGGCCATGCCTTATTAGACCTTTTCCAACTTTATCAGCTGATTAAACACATCTTCTGTACGAAAAGTAATGATGTCACAGGCTATGCTCTCTAAAGAGGTTTTAGCTGGTTAATGATTCCATGCAAAACCTACAGAATAACTTGTGGTTTGCAATCTATTTGCCATTGTCCATTGTCAGTAATAAATATTAATCATACATTCATTGACGGGGATAGTTTTCATCGACAACTTGACTTACTAAGCATATTCATGATTTCCTGGACAGGTCATGTACGGTACATAAGCGGCAATTGACTGAATTTGATTCATGAAGTCATCTCCTGTCCTTGCATTATTCTGTGTGTGTAGAAAAGAAAACAATCATTGATGGCTTAGCTGATCTAGCCAGGTTTTAAATTATGTTTCTCACAGAGGGCTAATTCAATCTTCAACTCAAGAATTCTACTTTCAAGCTATTATGATGGTTTTAATTAGTCAGAAATTAAGGGCAAGGTCAAATTCAAATCGTTCAAAGATTCAGGTCTTAGTAAAAGAGGGGTACGGAATTGTCAGTAGTTAAATCAAAACCTTGCCCAGATGCTGATTGAGATCCTTGTACAAAAATCAAACACATGCAAATAGACTTCCCATCTTAGCATCAGTGCTTAATTTTATTCAAGCCAATTAGATACAGTGTAACTCCTAATGATAATCAAGTGGTGCTCTAAGTTTGTAGACAGGGCTGGAAATAACAGTCGGTCATCGGACATTGTCTGACCAAATTTTGAATATGTCCGGCCAATTTCACATTATGATTGGACATGATGTCCGAACATTTTACCGAGACCAAGTTATTGTCCATCCATAAAATCTGGTTAGATACATTGCTAAAAGGCTCGAAATTGCGACCAGTACAGTCGCCACTACGGCTAAAATTTTATCTTTAGCGGCCAAAAATTCTGGTTGACAGCCAAAACTACGTCTGCATTCAAAGGCTACCATAATGGCGACTACGTTTCTCTGTGTTGACGATAAATAACGGTTATTTTCTCAGACATTATGTCTTTCCACAACTTCATAGTGAAAGACCTTTGCTTCTATAGCATTCAGCATAAGAAAAGAAAGCAATCTATCCTTTTGCTTTGCTGTAAAGGATTCCCTTGCATCGGAAACTTGCAAATGGCTGCTTGTGTTTGAAATCGCCCTATAATGCATTGCAAACCCTTGAGCATTGAGTACGTCATGTATGCCCACCGACTGTGTCTCTTGAAGTGCATGAATCCTTCAGAGACATTACATTAGCTATGTACACAAAATTAGTGGCCAAAAAAGTCTTGAAAATTTTTTCTTTACAGATTTTATGCATTGAGTTCTTTTCTGAGTAAAATTCCTCCTTGATTGTTCTCACTTAGTTGCCAAATGGCGACTCAAAATTTTTTTTTAATTTTAGGCCCTTGACTCTGACAGTCTCAGCCATATCCAGGAGCCCATTATGGGCTTCTGCCATATCATAAAGCAGAAGTGTTCATCTTTCCTGTACTTGCCAAATAAAATACTCTTCAGAAATCTCCCTATTATGCACTACGTGCACTGTGATATGCTGTTAGCACTTCATGTTTGTACCCTTGAGTCAACTTTGGTCAGGAGTACATCACTAGGAGCCTCCAACTCCCATACTAAGGCTATGTCATGGTATTTTTACAGAACGGTCTATTTTAAGGCTTCTTTTCCCACTAAAAAGGTCAGTTCCGGTCTATATGAGCTCGAATCAGTAAGGAGAAAAATGGCGGCCTCAGGTGGACATGTCGACCTAATCTTCAGGTGAAATTATAAATTCCATGATTGTGATTGGTCACTGAGGGGGGGGGGGGGGGGGCTGAATTTGCGGTAAATTCAAACTAAAAATAGATCGTTCTGTGAAAACACCAGGACAGGAAGAATTGGGGTAGTTGTACACTCCTAGTGATGGGCTCCTGCTTTAAAGGGACACAGTCAGCTGGTGCATATGCGCATTAGATACCATTTCATAGCTAATTTGCATATCACAGGGAAGCGATCCACACTGTTTTTAACCAAATATGATAAAAATAATATCATTGGATTGAGCAAATGCACACTAAAAAACAGGTTTTTCAGTGAACAATTGAAAATCAAGAAAAACACTGGAAAGATTGAAGCGGATTTCTAGATGTACTTTGATTTCAGGTTGAGGTGAACTTTTTTCAAAGTGAAAAAACTATTGTCTAAGTCAGCGTGGTCCTAAAGCTGACTGTGTCCCTTTAATGGTAAAATTCCATAGGAAACCAGTTTTGGTTGAAGAACATATAATCAGGAGATAACCAGGAGAGATCTGTGCAGTCATCTTCTAGATTAAGTCATACAATCATCATAAATGATAAATAAATCAAATTTAAATGCAGTTTTTAATGATTTGTATTAAAAATCTTTACAGTATGCCAATAAATTTTATTATGCTAATTAATTATGCTAATCAATTATGAAAATTAGTGTTAGGTCAAATTGATAAGATGTCCGACCAAAATGAAGATTTGAAAGGACACATGTCCTGTTAAAGAAGAAAAATTATTTCCAGCACTGGTAGATGTACTCAACATGTAATACAGCTCATTCGAACTGCTCATGAATCTAGTTTTTATCTCATGCCAATCCAAGATGCCCTTCTGTTCTGAGATTCCTGGACTCTATTTTAATTGTAAATGTAAGTTACTGTCAGTAATAAATTATGGAGAAAGATTTTGTGACTTGACTGAAACATGCTAAGACTTACAGAATCCATGTCGTATGCAAAGTCACCTGGGAAAGGAAAAAAAGATTTATTACACTGTGAGTCACTCAGACGACAATTTTATGTTTACATGTACTTTCATTTGATTAGGCAAACACTGATAAGTGTACTGTAATGAGTGAGAAATTTTCAAAGCTAACAAAATCTGATGTTGAATTCAGGAGTCTTTGGGAAAATTTCTTATTCCACATGCATGCCCCTCACATTCATTGAAGAAGGGGAAAAAAAAAAAAAAAAACCTCACCAACATGAAGGAAAGCGTCATATTTTCCTTCTTGAGTTTCTTCCTGCAGATAGCTTAAAGATTTTGCATTAACACTTCCAAGATCTCCAAAGACAGCCATGCGAGGACTCCAGTCCACACCAGACTTGAGGGCTTTAAATGCATACAGTGCACTCCAGCCTTCTAATCCACCACAATGATACTCTGCAAGTTACAATGACAAGCAGAATTTTACAGTGGAATGACGGCCAGTGTTGGGGACATTAAGGCTAAGGCACTCTGTAAAAGGGTTAAAGATGGAGGATCCAAACCCATAATGGCCAATCCAGTCACAATTTAAATGCTTCCCTATCTAGTGGCACAACTGCAGTACCCCACTCCGCCCCCAAGGTCAATATTATGTTCAGTATGCAAGTGTTACATACAAAACTTGCGTACTGAACAGTTAGCCAAAAAAATCTTTTGGCTAGCTCTAATTGATTTCCTGATTTTTACAACCAGCTCTAGAGGTACTTATTTGCAGTTTCACTTGACTAATTTAAAAATAGTGTGCTAAATAATAATAATAATAATAATAATAATAATAATAACAATAACAATAACAATAACAATAACATTGACATTGACATTGACAATGACAATGACAATGACAATGACAATGACAATGACAGTGACAATGATAAGGATAATGATAATATTAATAAATAATTACACTAATAATTTTATTGGGCTCATTAAAATTCTTCACTTTAACTACACATGATAATCATTTACAGCACAAAACTATTTACAATAACAATTTCAAGTCTAAAAATATACATTAAATGACAGTCTAAAATACAGAAGTAATAAAAGTTAAGAACTCAAGACTACAACTAAGGTTTAAAACTTGCTTTGAATACCTTTCTCTACGATAACTGGAAAATTAGAGAGAGGATTTTCAATCTTTCCCTGGATTTTCCTGAAGGAATTCAAATGGGTATCAACTCTGATTTGGATACCTACCATACATCTGATCAGGAACCAGTCCTGTCAGTTTCACCCTGTGGATGTACAATACTCGATGCTCTGATCCACCATCAGTGAATTTAGTGATGTCACCAGAAGCTTGTAATGTCAGAGGAAAACCAGCCTTGTTATATTCCACCACAGTGTAGTTTGTATATGCTAATGTCACCCATGTGACCATCATTTCTGTTGGGTCTCCTGAGAGTACAACAATATAAGTATGTATGCAAGACATCGTTGATGAGATTATCAATAATCAACGTTAACTAGAAGAGTTGCTGTCTGCCAGCAGGTGACAATCTTGCATGTGTATACATGTGTATTTTTCATTGATGTGTAGCTTTACCCTCCTGGTTTTGCTTTGAGCAGTTTTACCACTTTCTGGCTTTGGCACCCCATGTTGCCATGGTTACCCCCTTTATTTGCATTCATGCTTATTGCCTGTATTGCTTACAATTGGCACCTGTTCTCCATTTTAAAATTGCTGTCGCCAAGTAAATGACATTATTAAAACTGCATGTACATGCTAACTGTACAAGTTAATTTGTTTGCAAAGCTTGTGCTATCACCTGCATCTAGATCTAAGTTTTTCATATCTGGAATGCAATGCCTATTTTACTTTTTTAAAAAATTGTTTTTGGCTGATTTATATGGTTTTCTGATTTTGCAGTGAGGCTGGTAGACTCTGACTTTTGATTGCCCAATAGGCAAGGGGAAATCTTTAAAGACATTCAAATTACAGAGGTAATGTGTAGAGAGGAACCCTGCCTTACAGTCATAGTCTCCTTAATATGGTCACCGCATTACTATGGCCAATTACATGTATGTTTGTCCTGCCATATATTTTCTTTAAGAAAACCCTGTTTATCCAGCCACCCTGTCTATACAGCCAACAGCCACATTCTGAAATCCCAACCTATAAAATCCTTTATAACAACTGCCTTGCAAAGTGGAGGTTGGGTGAGCGAGGCATCCTGCAGTTTGGACCACTATTGGCGGCCAGCTTCTAGATGGAGACCGCTCCTATGGCTGGCAAATCCTGGTAACCCAGCCATGAGCTCGCACACGGAAGGGAGAAAGCAGGCACCTGTCACACTGATATAACAATACTAGTGGAAAGAGAAGAGAGGGACAGGCAAGGGGGTACAACCGCTGAGCAGAGCCCCTGAGCTTGAGACTAAGACACTTGAGGAAAGTGCTGACAGTGTAAAACTAATTGAATGCCTTGCGGCCTAAGACAACATGGAATCCTGGCGCATACGCAGATATAAATGTTGCTGACCACAAAGGCAAGACTTGTGTTCCTTGTTGATAAAATTTTATCCCGTTATTCATTCATATATTCACAATATTGACCACACAAAATAAATCTTTAGAAGCAATTTTAAGAACTACTCTCTTTCAGTGAAAGCACCTGCAGCATGTCATATCAATGACATCTTTCCAGGGTTTATGTTGAATGTACTGATTGGAGTTGTAAGCCTTTTAAAACATTTTCTGCATGCTGGATGCTTGTTCAGTTGTTAGAAGTGCAACTGTGATACATACATGTATACATGTATAACTGTTAAGACTTCACTTAAAATAGACCAGTCATGAAATTTGATCCTATCCCGTTAATACGTGTCATGCCTGTTACCTGTCGTGGCCCATTGGTGAATGAGTTTCGAGCTATTTCATCATAGTTACAGCTTGGCCAAAGGGCAAGCTAGAAGATCAGTTTTCTTTGCCCTCTGCTGCTGGAGCGTAGCGCAGAGATATCTGTTTCAGTATTCAAATTTTACTGAAGTTACTTGACAGTCCAATGTTGCTATTGGTCAGCTCCCTGGATGCATGCTCAAAAAGTTATATCTCCCAGCACTGCTCGAGACATTTGAAAATATGTACTGTTGCTTATTCGACTCTTTCATGAAAATATCACTGACTCTGAAATTCGAAATCGGCCTGTAGCTCGCATCGCATATCTCACTGAGTGAACTTGGTAACATACGCGTTAATAAAGTTAATTGCAACCAAAAACTTCCTGTAGAAGACCACCACGAAGTTAAAATTATTTTGATCGTTTTCGGCATAGGTCCCACAAAAGCGTGCGACAAAGTACGCAATTTCCACAATTAATCGACAAGCTCCCTCAAGTGCATAGTACAGTACAATCGATGGTTATGCAATAAGTACAGAAGCTGCGCGTTTGCAATAAACTTAACTTTCTCGGCTTTATCTTCTACTTGATAGGAGATGTAATGCTCGATTTTAGGAACCGTTTCAATTTTAGGACTTTCCTTTATCAGCGTCTGGTTGTCATGGATTTTCTGTTCCACATCCAGCAAATTACAGAACGAGAGAAGACGAAAAACAACATATTTGACAGCGCTAGCCACACTCGTGATTTCGATCATGTTTCAGTTTACAACTTTTCTTTCCTTAATGTACTTGAAAGATGAATTACCTGTACTTGAAAGATGAATCTGTTCAGGTTGCGGGTCACTCCCATGTGAAAAATGCAGGCAGATCAGCAAAACCAACCAAGAAATCTTCTGCATATTCGACGACATAACGGCTTCCGCGGTGTGCATGTCCACCGGCTTGTTAGTTATCCGCTCGCGTGGCGGTCTGGGTAAATGTCACATGATTCTAATTGGTTTGATCACGGGATGTCAAAACATGACGTCATCTGACATAGCAGCTGCTCAAAGACAGTAGAGAGAAGACCCTGGGAACGAGGTTGACTTTGAAAAACGGGGCCAGAGCAGGGAGGCTGAAGGAAAGCGATCTCCGTCTGCAAATTTAATAGGTCACATCTGGCTACGTTCGGATATATATATGGGTTATTGTGTTTGTGGACCGAGCGGAGTCGAGCTCCACAAACAAGCGAAAACTAGAACGAGGCCAATACCCAGCCATCTTGACCAAACAAACCTGTCAATAAAGGGTTTAATATATGGGAAAAGAACACTATTTTCTTGCAGGACACACCTGCAGCGGGTAATCCCGAACGGGCAAGGTAGCTCCGTCTTGCCCGCTCGGGTAGCCAATCACTGCAAAGGATTCGGTTCATCTTGCCCGCTCACGGGGCTTGCCATATAATATATCAATTCAATTGTCGACGGTTAATTAAAGATTTCGCGCTATTAGAATAAACAAGAGGCTAGAGATAACTTCTTATAAGGTGGCTCACTACAGTTTTGCAGAATGTTTGTGTACTTTTATTTCGATAGATGAACAACTGCCAGTCTTTTTCAGTTGACGTGGTACCCAATCGTTTAGCCTGCAAGGGGTTAGTCCAAAGCTAGTATTATAACCTAGCGAACTAAGTATGTGTTTAAAACATTAAGGGTGTTTTAAAATTAGCTTATACCGTTGTCATGATAACCTTAAAATGTCGAGAAAATGACCATGACTTGGCCACCATACTATTACTGCAGTGTCAACTAAAAACGACACGAAGCAGATATATCAACAAAAAGGGCTGAAAATGTTGGAAGGGTTATTAGGCACCTCAAACGGAGAAGCAAGCAGCTCTCTGCGAAAGCCTCCTGCATTTTGGCTGCACGGAAATTAAATCGGGCGAGACGGGAACGTGAAAGAGGAACGTGAATGGCAAGTTCCCTCTATGAGGTATGCCTGTAGGGAAATCATTGTAGTTGTATTCATCAAAGCAAATATCCACTCCATGATGGTTAATACACCTAACAGGATTCCCTGCAGGCATGTCTTACAGAGGGAACTGGCCACTCACCTTCCTTTTTCGCGTTCTGAGTGAATGATAAGAAGTCAAATGTACTACACACTGAAAAGTGGTGCAAAATAGATTTATTACAAATTTTAAACGTGTAGCTACTGTTTTACCTTCTACAAAAACAGATGAATTGAAAAGTTACTACTTTACATTTTAAAGCCGATTTACGACTTTCTTCTAGACATAATAAATTGTGCTCTTGCTCTTCCATTCGAGATCAAAGAGGGAGAGGAGGAGGTAGGGAAAGCAAGGGGAAAGAGAGACGAAATAAGGGAAAGACATTTCTACCCTGGACTCTACATACCATAAAATTCTCATATTAGGGCCTACTTTTCAGAATGGCTTATTGTCTAGGAAGAAAGGATGGGGGTTGTGATTGTTTAAATGAAATTGCGTTTCAACAATGTTGGGGTTTTCGGATTTCAAAGAAGAAATGTTTTGAGGAGCGTAAAGGAATATTTTAAACCATATCGATATGGAACACAAACCTAGTTCTTAAATCGCTAAATAAACATCAATAGTTACCGAGCACACTGTAATCACTCTCAAACACAATTGGAGGAATGCAAACTTTTCGAATTTTAGAGTGTGTTAGGAAAGCGATCTGTTCGCAGGGAAGATATATGAGCACAACTTACCAAAAGAAACTCAATTAATCAATTGCTCAATTTGATACGATGTGACAAAGAAGTTCAAGTTTTCATATTGTTTTAAAATCGACACTAATAACATGTACCTTAACTACAGATCGAGAATTCGAGTGACAATGAGGTTTCATTCACAAGTTACATTGACAATTTTATGATTGTTCAAATATATTAAGAAAAATTGTCTATCTTCAAATTGAAAAATTACAGCCTTCTTTGACAGGGTACAAAATCGTGCGATGACACTTTCGCTGTGAGGGGAAGGAGGAGGGTGTTTGTGTGTGTGTGTGGGGGGGGGAGGGGATGGACACTCTAATGCCTTGATTCAGTTCAATTCTTGATTTTCTTTGGAATCCAGGCTTCTGGTCCATGCACGTCTTTAATTATCATCACTTTGTCAATGACTTCTCCCCCCTGTAAGAAAAAAAAAACCTAAATGACACTGAACTGGGCACAAGTACAGATCACTCGTGTGCTGCCGGTTACCAGTTTTAAGACACACGACGCACGACATCACTCACAGTTCTACGTCAGTAGCTGGGACAGTTGAAGGATTTAATTTTCGCCAAAAAATCGTGTTTTACTCAGGCTAAACTTGTCGTCAGCTGGTCACATTCAACAAAATTGTATGACCAAAATCAGTCTTTTCCAGAAGCCATTTTCCGGCAAAATAGCGTAAAAGTTGCAGTTACACCCAGGACTGAACCCACCCGACCCAAAGTAAAATTTCACAAATACAATAGCACCCCTCTCTTTACTCAGACTTAACTGCACTACTGTTTAATTTTTAACAAACGATACAAATCATAGTTGCCGGCAATGTTCCGTTATAACTACAAATATAGCTTCTTTGTGTTGTATTCACTTTTATTATATGGCTGTGTCTCACAAGGACTGGGAACTACCGAATTCACGAATTTGATTGGCTGAAATCGATATTGATCGCGGTCTAGATTTTCCCATCTAGACCGGCATCTAGACCGGCATCTAGACCGGCTTCATTTTGAGTTGACAAAGTAGCAAACTAAAATTAAAAAATGTTCACCATTTTCTTTTATTTCCTTATCAATCATTTATGGAAGTGCCAAAAAGCCTGATGACAAAAAAAAAGTAGAGAGGACGAGCAAATTTCGGCAGGTTTAAGTTAAGCTCATTGCCGTTCGCAAGCAAAATGTCAGCTAGTACAAACCAGTTACATTAAACGAATTAAAGTTTTCTTCTTTGCCATATAATGAACATCTTATTAACCGAGCTAAGTCGGTCTGTATGGGAGAATCTTGACCTCGGTCTGTACTCACGACCTCGGTCAAGATTCTCCCATACAGACATCCTGCTCGGTTACTAAGAGCTAAGTATAAGATTTCACGACTCCTCTAACCTGTCGACAGTCGTTCTTCTTTTTGCCTAATCGCAAAAAAAAGAACATCTGATCCAAGGCTACGACTCCCCCTATAAAGTCCTATGGCCATAAAAGATTTTTATGAAGAGTTCCTATGATAAGTTGATGAGTTTACCCAACCCCCCTCACCAGGATCAAGGGCTCCTACCCTTACTTACCTTATCCACACTGACTTGTTCCATGTATAAGTGTGTCTTGTTGTGGATGGTCATTCTAGTGTAACCATAATCTTCTGACCGATAAGCTGTCCAGGGAGGGTAGTCTTTAGCAAAAGGGTCATGATCTTCGCTACAACCCTGAAAAAGTTACCACTTGTTACAAGGTGGAAAATCTACTGTAACTTTAAAAATAGTCAATCCATAGACGTTTACTTTTTTGCTACGACGTTATTATTCTTCGAGCGCGCGATCGATGTGAGCGCGGAGTCTTTCCCCAGCCCCACCCCGTTGCGTTTAGGTTTTGGCTCGTTCATATGACTCGCGCCGGGTTAATATTTTGCTAAGCTTGCGATCTCGACGAACTCAAGACAAAATAGAGGGTCTGTGGATAGACCACTTGAAAAATAAAGCGTAGTTTTCAAAAATTGTTGTATTAATATTAACTTCAATGCTGTCCAAAGCGATCCCAGGTAAAAGGCATTGCTGTGGGTTCGGACAGTTCTTTTCCGTATAAAATGAAGGATGCAAAAGCAAAAACCGACACAACGTAGAATGATTTTTTGAAGGTGTACTATATTTCGGCTGGCCAAACCAGCCTTGTTCAGGTACAATGGAAGATTTTACATTGGTGCGTGTTTTTATGTAGCCGATATTTACGTAATACCGGAAATACGCAAAAGTAATTGATAGTGTAAATTGAAGATAAGCATACGGTAAAATAAAATAGCATGATAAAAGAAAATAATAAATGAAAACAAATGGAAACAATTAATATGTTTCTTCGCGGATGTTCAGACCATTAGGATCAATTGTTCTGCCTTTTTGAATTAAAATAGCTTCCCTGGCCTTACGGATAGAGTCTCGGTTAGAAACGATTTTTTCGATGGGGATTAATTGCATGTCGTCAGCAGTGTGGTTAGGAGAGGACAGGAAATGTTCGGCGGCTGTACTAGGTTTAGATTTGTTGTTAGGGTTATCTGTGGTACGGCGGTGTTCATTAAATCGGTCTTTTAATCCTCGTTTCGTCTCTCCTATGTATTGTAAATTACAGTTACATTGAATCATGTAGATGAGGTTTTTAGTGTCACAGGTCAGGTTGGATTTTATGGCGCGCGTTTCCCCGGTAGAAAAGAAGGTATATGTAGTAAGTCCGTGAGAAATGTAGGGACAAGTAGCACAGTTTTTGCCACAACGGAAAGAACCAGAAGGTAATTGGGGATTAGAAGAATTAGAAGAGAGTTTAGCTGTAACTAGTAAGTCACGAAGGTTAGGGGAGCGTCTGAAGGCTACAACAGGCAAATGCTGAAAAACGTTTTTGCAGCGGTTAGAAGAGAGCAACAAATTGTAATGTTTTTTAATGATGTTAGAGATGTGAGGGAGTGATGGATTGAAGGTAGTTATAAATGGTATACGTTTAGGTTTGTTGACGTCTTTCGTTTGTAACGAGAGTCTGCGGGGGATGTCGGCGGCTCGTCGTATTTGTTTGGTGACGAAATTACGGTTGTAACCTCGTTTAAGGAGGTAAGTGGTAAGTTGAGCCGCGCGAGTATTAAACGTGGCATCGGTAGAACAGATACGTCGTAAGCGGAGTGCTAGACTGAAAGGAACGGCTTTTTTCGTATGTAAGGGATGACAAGATGAATAGAGTAGATGTTGGTGTTTGTCTGCAGGTTTGGTGTAGAGGTCAGTAGATATACTACCGTCGTTAGTCAAAGACACTAACGTCAAGAAAAGGTACGTTAGTAGAAGACTGTGAACTGGTGAATTTAATGGTGGAGTGAATGTTGTTAAGATAATCGATGAAAATTTTTAGGTTGTCTGGACCTTCGGTCCATATCAATAAAAATATCATCGATGTATCGAAGCCAAGTGTGGGGTTGAAATGGGGCATTTTCCAAAGCTCTGGCTTCGAAATAACCTAGAAAAAGGTTAGCATAAGAGGGGGCCATTTTAGTACCCATGGCGGTGCCATGGATTTGAAGATAGTGGTTATCATTAAATGAGAAATTATTCATGGTGAGAATCATGCGAATGAGGTCACAGAGTGTGCCAGTAGGAATGGTATTGTGAGAGGAAGTATAGCACGCGCATTTCCAATGTAGGGCTGGAAAACCAAAATGGCACCGAGTGTCCACCACGCTTGATCTTATCACATAATTCAGAATTACTTTGTTAGACTACGAGTAGTCCCTCTTTCGTTCACTCCGTCGAGCGTGACTGTAAATAAATCTCGAGGGAAAAAATGCCTGCGCGAACTCCTGGGCCCCCAGGATTTCGCGTGGCGATTTTTTCCTCGAGGTTTTCTTTCGCGTCGCGCAAGACGGACTTAGTGATAGTGGGACTACTCGTAGTCTACTGCTGTGTAGAATGTTGCGCGTAACAATTTCAGGACTCCGAGTCTTACGTGCCGGCGCGTGTATCTCATACAAGATCCACCATAGTTAGTAGCTATGATCCTACACAGCAACGTCCACAGACGTTATATATGACGAGTCAATAACTTACCGCTGACCCAGTGGTTAGATGAACTGGGGCGCAAGGGTTGGTGTATGGTTCGTCCCGTGATCCATTGCAAATCTGCAACAAACAGAAAGCATAGAGTTGGAAGCTAATTAAATTAAAAGAACGACCATTAAATTGTGAATAAGATTGGTTGCCATATCTTACCTGCCTGTTGTAGAGAGGCCAGAGTCGTTCATAAGAGTGCTCATGAGCCCAAAACATCAGATCAACACCTGAAGAGAGAGACAAGCTGTTCCTACAAGATCCACGGAGCAATCATAATCATCAGACCCCAGATAATTTACTAATTACTCACCGTATTTGTAAAATAGTTCTTCCAAAGCAAACATATGTTTTGATGTGATTCCGGTGCGAACCTAAAATAGAGTGACGTAAAATATACTATTAACATGTTTTCTACCTACTTAAGTGATATGAAGTTAATTCTCCTCTTAGGTATACTTTAAGGTATCTGAAGAATCTAAGCAAATTTTTTTACCATCTCCACACAATGAAACAAAATGTGCTATGAAATGACAAATAATAATTATTTCTTTAATAACGTTACTTGAACTTTCAGTTTCCATAAGAGCAATGGAAAAGGAATTTTCTCACTGACGCCAACTTTGAAAATTGGGCCATAGGTCCAAAAACAAAATTTCACACAGCTCCTTTAAAATACAGTCTCTGAAGTCTTCCATGTGAGTGGAAAACAGCCACAAACTGTTTTACATACGGTCAACATACCGTACTCTCGTGTTTGGTACAATCATCGCCATCAGAGTTACTACAGTACATTGGTCTGTGACCCATCGTGATGATCCACGGACGTAATGCACGGTTCTCAGGAGATGAAGCTTCCTACGAAGTAACATGCAATAAAAGTGATATTGGTCAGAACTTTGCAAAAAAAGAATATATATATACATATATATAATTCACATGTATTCATGTTCAGTAAAAAGAAAAGTTACATGACTATAGATTATTACTATTTATAATATAGATAGGGCCCTGCGTGCACTCTGATTGGTCAAAAACCCATGTTTTATCGGAGTATATAACATAAATGTAGAAAAAGCGTGTTTTATTGTTTTGCGTGTGTAAAATCTATATCATAAAGCAAATGAAGAAGCCTAAGCTGTGTATTACACTGTGATAAAACACTCCAGACATTTGCGAACACTCAAGAAATGTAGAAAACACTCGCTGCAAATGCTCTCAAATAGTCGTCGTGTTTGATCACAGTGTAATACACGGCTTTGGCTTCTTTATTTGTTAAAAAACCATGAGTCAAACTGATGCAATCCCATAATTTAGCACTTCCTTTAATTCAAAAGAAATGAGCCCCAAAAAATACTCAAATGATTGAATTCAGTAATCGCTTGAAGTTTATGACCTTTGAACCTACAGTTGCTTCGAAAATAAAGCATGGATGTTGATTAATTACTTCTTGCTCTTTTTCTAACCTGAAGGTCTTTTTCCAGCCAATCATATTGTTGAACAATCTGTTCAATGCCATACTGGTAGAAGAAGTACACTTCGGTTGAAATGCTGATGATGTGTGCAGGACCAATGTTCCAGCTAAACCATTTACAAATAAAAAAAAAAAAACATATCCATTAAGATACTCATAAGATGAAGGCTTGCTTACCAGCCAACTGACTGATCCAAACTGCTGAAGTTCAACCAAAGTTTCACTTAATCTACAGAATTCAACCTTAGATTCAACAATTACAGTACAACATACTAAGTGGTACCACATGAAATTACTTTCCAGCAAAAATCCATTACTTAATACAGTTCCACAGATGGGTTTTTAGAATTCTGAGAGAAGATGGGTTCTTTGAAACGGAATTCCAAGGGAGGGGTATAGAATAAACAAATGGGATAGACCTGGATTTCAACATATTTTACCTGTAGAAGATACTGTCAGTATTTCCTGGCATGGAAAACCTGTTTTTGTAGTTGGAAAAGTTGCTATAAGGAAAGAACAGTCATACAATTTAAAAAGTAAATGTCAATGTTACATGAAATTACAAGTCGAACATTATAAACCACTTGCCATGGCTCTTACCAACACTGTTATGTGTTACAAATCACATGCTAGCTAAAAGGCAGCTTTACAACTGTATTCTTTTGCCAAACATTTTGGCAGTAAGGCCTTGTTATAGATTCTGATATTCATTGTTCAAAGAAAAAGATATTTTGATTTATAGATTAGAACCAACCAGCAACTCTTAAATCATTATCTAAATTTTACAATGCTATATTAACCAAAGGTTTGAAAAATATGTCTTTTGTCATGACAGTTCTTTTCTTGAAATTCCTTTCATCAAGGCTATATGTCATGTACTTACTAAGCATATTCATGATTTCCTGGACAGGTCATGTACGGTACATAAGTGGCAATTGACTGAATTTGATTCATGAAGTCATCTCCTACACGCGCATTATCCTGTTTGTTGATAAACAGAAATATTAGGTCCCAGCTACTCTAAACAGATTATTTAATAATGGCTCACACAGAGTCCGATCAGAAAGTCAAGAGCGCTTAACTTTCTGGCAATCAACTTAAAACAAAATCAACTTAACAAAAATTCTGAGTCTGAGAAAAAGAGAGGCATGGAATGGTAAAATTAAAAACTTGCCCGGAAGATGATCACATGATAACCTTGTTTGAAAATCAGAACTTAAGACGGAATCCACCAGAAGTTCAAGTAGCAAGTGGACAAAAACCTAGTACCAAGATTATTTACATCGTATTGCAAACTTCTGTGTGACTGTTTTAAATATCTTGTCCAAAAAAATCATTTCTAGCAACACCAAATGTCGAAAACAAATGTTGAACTTTGTACAAAACACTTGAAAGTACTGGAGAAATGAAATGGAGATGAAATTTTACCTGCGTTTGCACAATTTCTCTGAACTTTGAAATTTATTTTCTCTCGTTCCCATGGGAAATTGTTTTCGGTGTTATTTCAGGCAACTATTTATATTCTTTAGCTTTAAGAAAATGTAAAAAGGACTGTAAAATACTTAAAATTATTCTGGTACCAGATTTTTGTCCACTAAAAACTAAAATTGCTCGATTTTCTATTGGATTTCATCTTAATTACTTTGTAGACTGTACTACACTAGTTTCTTATATGATGCAAGCCTAATATTATGTATTAAGATTAAGTGAGCTGGTGCTCTTTGTCAGATAGGTGCAATACTTACTACTACTACTACTACTACTAATAATAATAATAGCAAACTCGTGCACAGAATTCAAAACAATAATCCATTATTATAATTGTAGTTTGTTTGTAGTGTTTGTGGAAGTTGGCCAGTGGTGGCATGTCTGGACATTCCAAGATGCCCTTCAATTCTGAGATTCCTAGATTCCATCTCATAGTGACAGATATAGAGATAAATTTTAAGGCTTTCCTTGGTTTGTTTTGTGCTATTCTAATGGACCATTCTACATCACCAGTAAGAAAGCATATTTCAGTTGAATTAAATATTTGAAATAAAATGCTTAAAAATGTCTTACAGAATCCATGTTGTATGCAAAGTCACCTGGAAATTAAAATGAAAAAAGACAAATATCAGGAGTCACTGATAACAAATGTATGTTAATCACAAGTACACTGTCAGGTAGCTTTGCCTGATAAATCATCCAGTATCACTTAATTGAGACAAGAAGAAAATTGAGTGTGATTAGGGACTGGTCAAAAAGTATAGGGGGGTGGGCCGGAGCATTTGGAAATGTGGTGGATAAAAGACACATGGCCTACCCCTTCCTTTTGGCACAAAACTAATTGACCCACCCCTAAATGAAGGTTGAAAATTACATGGCCCACTCCCCTTATAAAACATAAAAAATTTTCAAAACTGGAAGCCAGCCGTCAAGAGAGCAGTAACCGAGACCACTGAAAATGAGAAGGATGCCAGCTCCAGTGGAGATGAAGAGAGCAACAAGGAAGAGAGCAACCAGGAAGAGAGCAACAAGGAAGAGAGCAACAAGGAAGTAGCAGTGATTAAGACAGCGGAGAATGGAGCATTGATGAAGTTGAAGAGCAAGCGGAACTGATGACGGTTGAGCAGGCAGAGTTTATGGAACAGTACAAAAATGATCTTTCATTGGCAATTTTAATAATTACACATCGGTAACGCTGCCACGCTTTAAATGTGTGGCCAACTTTTGCAGCAGAATCAAGCTTTCCATTCTTAAAAACAGTACTTTTACCTAAGTGCCTATTCCTGGATTAAAATAGGATGACCCACCCCCACGTGTCGCTGAAAATCAAACGACCCACCCCTTTCTGAGGGCTCAAAAACTGATGACCCACCCCCTCTCTGCTCTGGCCCACCCTCCCCCCCCCCCCTGATACTTTTTGACCAGTCCCTTAATGTTTCAAAATAAATGAATATTGATGTTGACTACAGGAGTCTTGCAGTGATCATTTATACCCAATTCCTTGCTTAATACCTCACGTTGATACAGTAGGTAACAATGGGGGTGGTGAATAGTAAATGCAAAACTTTGCCAGGAGGTGACAATACTAATTTTCTTTTAAGCCCGAGACCTCAAAGAGTTTTAAATGCAAGTGTGAGACACTCACATTCAAAATGCCCGGCTGCTAGTTATAAAACAAACAAATGAATTGGGACTTGGGACTTTCTTGTTTAAATAATAAATCTTTCCAAAAAATAATACTGCTGACTTAAATGTAATATCACAAACACAAAACCTTTCAGTCTTTAAATTCTCTTAAAAAACTCACCAACATGAAGGAAAGCATCATATTTTCCTTGTTGAGTTTCTTCTTGCAGATAGCTTAAAGATTTTGCATTTACACTTCCAAGATCTCCAAAGACAGCCATTTGAGGACTCCAGTCCACACCAGACTTGAGGGCTTTAAATGCATAAAGTGCACTCCAACCCTCTAATCCACCACAATGATACTCTGAGGGTTACAATGACAAGCAAGATTTTACAGTGGGACAATGACCAGTGCTTGAAAAATAATCCTCAAATCTTACATTAATACAAAAATATTTAAATTATACAATTGAAAACAAAGATTGTCTGTAATTAAAAATCTCAATAATTTTCACATTGGACAATAATTGGATAATTAGTCACTGAAAATCTATACTTAATCCTGGTGATGATACCCACCATACGTCTGATTGGGAACCAGTCCTGTCAATTTCACCCTGTGAATGTACAACACTCGATGTTCTGATCCGCCGTCAGTGAATTTAGTGATGTCACCAGAAGCTTGTAATGTCAGAGGAAAACCAACCTTGTTGTACTGAACAATAGAGTAGTTTGTGTTTGCCAAAGTCACCCATGTAACCATCATCTCTGTTGGGTCTCCTGCAAGAGCAATAAGGTTTCTATTTATATTGATAATACAAAATCAAATTTAACAGTAATGCAGATTATCTATTCCAAATTCACACATACATCTGTGACTGCACTGTTAATATGTGGTTCCAGAAAATTTCCATACCTACCATAAGGAGGGTAGCTGGGAATCAAGGGAGGTCTCATATGCCAAAAATTTTAAAAGAAAGTTAATTAATGGACAAAAACAGGAATTTCCAAAGGGATGGGGAGGGAAAGGGGAAGGGGGGATAAAATCAATGTGTTAAATATTTGAGACAAATGACACTGCCATTGATCTGCAATACTATTGGCTCATTTGACTCTTTCATGAAAGTGTCATGGAGTAAAAACCTTGGTTATCTGGGGGTTGAAACCCGTTACAGTCAAGCACCTGTGATGGTCATCACAGACATGTCCTTCTTGACCATCGCAGGACTGTCAGGGCTAATTACTAGTTATCCATTACCCTTTGTGACAGCATAACAATAATTGGGAGATTAGTATATAATAAAGCTATGTAATACCATCATTTAGTTACTTCCAACCATCATGCCCACAACAGCCGTCACGGACTTCGGCACCTTTTCTTTCTGGGATCTCGCTGTTACAGGTACTAAGAGAATTGGCACTATTACCTATGTTTATGGGTATTTAAATATAGTCACTTCAAGAACAGGTTTCTCCCTAAACAGGTTTTTTCTTGGTGGGCAGTTTCTTCTTGCCAATAAACTGGGATGGTTGCTCTGCTGTAGTAGTCTGTTGGACCTATTTACTATTACTGATGGATTTTGGGTAACTATGACTCCACAAATAAAACCCTCTCTGATCACTTCATCGCAGAGTCGTCATGGATTTCAATAAAGAGGAATCCTGATTTTATGATCATCTATTTAATAATATTCCCGAATTATCTGTAAACAGTCAACATTCTGTATCCCGGCAAAAGTTACAGTAAATGGTATGGAGCAGATTTAACCCTACTGTCACAGATCTTATTTTTTCCCGTCACGTGAGAGTCACGGGTCTGTCACAGAGTCATTAATCACGGACACAACCGTCATGCGTTTTACCAATTTTGACGTCACAGATCCTTAACCATCACTGGTTATGCCAATGTCCAGTTATGTTTTTTGGTTGATAAGCTTATTCCTCTTTGAAATCAATTAGTCTACTTTGCATAAGAACTCCCCAGTGTAAGCAGTTCAATCTGTAAGGGCCTGTTTACAAGGAGGAAGGGTTACCCTACCAGGCAGGTTAACCCTAGCTGGTCAGCAAAAGATAGCCCAGGTTTACAAGCAAATTTCACAGGTAGGGTAACCCTACCACCCAGGACAACTTAAGGCACGGTTACACTCAAAGGGTCTGAAAACAAGTGGAAAGTTAATCCGGGTAGGCAGGTTAACCCTACCTGGAGTGTTTACAAGGGAAAAAGTTAACCTGCCTACCAGGGTAACCCTAGCACACAGACTACCCAGGTAATGCCAGCTGCCTTGTAAACATGACAAAGAAAAAGAGAGGAAATGTGTGAGTGCTAGGGTAACCCGCTTGCTAGGGTAACCAGTTTGCTAGGGTAACCAGTTTGCTAGGGTAGCCCGTTTGCTAGGGTAACCCTCTCTCCTTGTAACAGGATCAGAGTATTTGCAATCCAAGACTTCCTATGAAAGACCACAAAATTTGTTTTTTAATTAGTTCCCTTCTTATCGATTCAGTTTGGAATACCCACCAATTGTTTAAAAACGCGATAGTAGACGGCTGCTGGAAGTAGATTAAATGTTATGATATATGAAAGCTTAAATGTCAGAGGTTATGCAACACACAAGCAAAAGGCACTGGAGCTAGGAGTATTCAAAAATTGACTCAGCTATGTTTTCCACTTGACAGTTGATACAACTCTCAAGGAATCATTCTAAATTTTAAATCGCTTCTTCTTCATTGTCGCAGGTTGTCACAGGTCTGTCCAGTATGAATTTTTCCGATAATTTTGAAGCACAAGTACCAGGAATTGAAGAACAAACACTTCACGACGAACATAAGACTTTTTTTCAGTCTGACAGTTTCCTTTCCTTACCTGTACTTGAAAGATGAATCTGCTCTGGTTGAGGGTCGCTTCCATTTGAAAAATGCAGACAACTTAGTAAAACGAACCAAACAATCTTCTGCAGATTCCACGCCATGCCGGCTTCTTGACGGTCACTGTTTTTAATCCGATCGCGGTGGCCTGGGTATATGCCATGTGAAATGCATGTGATCGGATCCAAACACGCCAAGTCACGCCACTGTATCACGAGACCAAAGGCAAGACGAATCAAATCCTGCGCTGTGATTGGCTACCCGAGCGGGCAAGATGGAGCTATCTTGCCCGCTCGGGACCACCCGCCGTGTCCCCCAAGAAAAATTTCCCTGAAAGCCATATCATAAATCCTTTATTGACCAAGTTTGTTCGGTCAAGATGGCTTGATATTTGGCCTCGTTTTTTTGCGAGTTTATGGACCTCGACTCCGTCTCGACCATTAACACGCAAAGAAAGAACTTGGCCAATATCCAGCCATCTTGACCTCACACTTGGTCAATAACCCATACGTAACAGCATTTTGGCTAGACTACGTACGAGTAGACACTCTTTCGCCTAGTCCGTCGACCGAGACCTTAATTAAGCCGTCAAGAAAAATAAATAGAGGCTTAGATCTTCGTATTTGATCATGTATGGTTTTTTTTTTTTTTTGATATTTTTTTAGATATTTTTCTCAGCATCAGTTAGCATGACTGTGTTGCTAGAGGCCTAATCAGCCTCATCAACCCGAGTTGAGATAAAGTTACTTACTTACTTACTTCGTTTTGTTGAGATGGAGGGTGTTAGTGCGGGTTTGGTGGTATGATAACTGTTTTAAGGTCTGAAATTTTTGAAATGTTCAGTTTCAAATCCCGCGGAGGAGTACTCCCAGAAAAGTTGGTTGGTGGTGTTCGGCCATTTCCCAAAACCCTTATCCTATTGATGACCAAAATCTGCGATTTTCCCTGCTCTATTTATGACCTGGCCAAAAATTCGATACCCTAGCTATTTGTGACCGTTGCGGCTGGAGCAGTTGTCCTAAACTTAAGTTATGATGGGCTTTTGTTAACGTTCTTATTGATAATGATGAAAAAGTAGCTTCTTCTAAGAAACATACCCAATTCAAGACTAGAGTGCTTAAACCATACCCTATTTTTAAAAGACCAAAATGGCCAAAATCGATACCCCATTTATGAAACCCTACCCTTTGAGCCTGCACATACCTATATAGCCCATATAAGGAAGTACCCCCGGGGTTTCAAATGAAGATTGAAAAGGAAAAGAGTGATTGAAAATTAAAAGTTCTGTATGGATAGAGAGTTTAGAACTAATTGTTATTGATCCACAACGATAATCGTTACTATTTTAGTTTTAGTGTAAGTTTACAAAAAAATGAGTCCGCGATATGGTCATGTGATACTGGTTAGCGAATAGCTTGTTGTGACAGCTGTCAATTAACAATAGTGTGGATTATAAACACTCTTGTTCTTTGGCCATTTCAATAGCTGGTTTTCACATGACGTCACTAAAATTCAAACTACAAAACTATTGATCTTCCTGAGATTTTACTTTAATGATGTAAAGAGCAGCTAAAAACTAATATTCATACAAATTTTCGCTCCGAATGGGTTCTTGGTTTTGTGATACACTACGCTTGAATTTCTAAGCTTTTGCGTGACGCGGCATTTAATTGACGGCCTAGGGAGCTGTCGTGATGGTTAAAAAAAGTGACTTATTTCGGGGAATTTGGCTATCTGAACAGTTCATGTCTTAGAAAAAGTATTATTTTAAATAAAATGCAAACAGCGGCAACAAACATAACACATGAACTACGCATGGTTTGGAACAACAATCTAAAATTTTCTTGACGTTTCGCATGCTACAGCACGCATCTTCAGAAGTGGCGGTTACAAAAAAACGAAAGATTTAAAACTTAAAAATACAAAGCGAGGTACTGGTAACTAACTAAACAATAACGAAAACAAAAGGTGATAGCTAATAAAGTGACAGCTTTTCACTGCTAGCATTGTATCTCGTATAAACAATGTTTCTTTTATTCTACAATGTAAATCACTTTGTCCACTAGCTAAGACCTCGAAATGGTCCCATTTGATGTTATGGCCGGTGGAGATTGCGTGATCAGCAACAGCGGAAGCGTGACCCACTTGCGTAAGGGCTTTAAAATGCTCGACTTTTCTGTCATGCAGTCGTCGCTTTGTTTTGCTGATATAGAAAGCGTCACAATCCCAGCAGCTGGCTTTCTATACGACTTTAGATTTTTGCGAGCGATTTAAACGATCTTTGTAAGGAAAAAAGGACTTAACTCGGCAAGTGTTCTGAAAAATCAACCTAAGATTGACGAAACCAAAAAATTTATTAACACAAGATTTAAGACGGCGGGCAGGGAGCGCCTGGAAGGAGAAAGAGAGGCCTTGGCTCAAATCCTTTTTCTCTCTTATCGTCCCGCGTGGGCCTTCTCACTCCTTTTACACTTCTTTTTTTTTTTTTTTTTACACAGACCCTCTATTATCTCTAACATGGTCGAGGACGCGATCGACCAAAATAAAAAAAATAGCCGGAGATTAAACGAGTGCGGGTGTGAGGACGAGGGGGTGTTTTTTTCTAGTCCGCTCTGCGTTTGCTCTCACGCTTCGTGCTCGTTCCTGAGCGCTCGCTTCACTTGCTACCTTTTACTTACAAAAAAGACTAGTAGTCATGTGTTCTAAGCTCTTTTGCAATTAAAAAAAAAACTTGAATACCTAGAGACCAGGAGGTTTTTATTTTCTCGCACGCAGGAATAATTACAGATCAGCCCGGATCAGCCAAGGCTTACTGATCCCTACCCTCGGTCGACGAAACAAAAGGGACTAGCTAGACCAAGCTGGAAACGAACTTGGTTTCTTGATTGATCACTACCTCTCGTCACACTATAAGCGTTCTCATCGGACCACGTTTTTCGCCTGGGCGCCGCTCATCGTCAATTCTCCCATCGTCAATTCTCTTCTAGTTCCGGGATTTGCATATCGTCAGCTGTAATGACATCTGGGCTTGTCAGTTATTACTTGTACGTGACCGGGTTATGAAGGATCTGACAGCATTTCAGTAAAAACAATTAGCAGTACTGAGCTAATGTTTTCCATTGTTTGATTTTATATTTAATTCAAGGGTAAGTGCTACCTTTTCCCTGTTGTGATGGATACTGAAATTTTCTACCAGTTAAAATGCATAATTCAAAAAATGCATAATTTATTAATAATGAAACATTTTAGTCTCAAAAGACCCCCCCGGGGGGGGGGGTACTTAAAAAGTTTAATGCGGGGAGGCTTCCTTACCCTTTTATATACCATTTTGGTAGAAAAGGCACCCCTTTTATATACCTTTTATTGAAAAAAAGGCACCCCTTTTATATACCTTTTATTGAAAAAAAGGTACCCCTTTCATTTACCTTCTTTAAAACACTGCGCCCCCTTTCTAAACCCTTCTAACGTCTACTCGAAATATTTTAATTAAAGGCCCATTTAATACCTAAATGACAGATTTCCCTACCTTTTCATATACTTCAACTTATGAAATCCCTACCCTTTTATATTCCTGAAGCCTGAAAAAGGTACCCCTTTCGGGCGGAGCCTTCCCGTGTAAGCCATTATAGGGAGTACCCCCCCTGGAGAAAGATCCCGGCTAACTCGCACCCCCAAGAGAAACAAAATACAGTTCAACTGAGCCATAGCAGGGGTTCGAGTTCTGCTCTGGGCGGCCGTTTCTCGAAGGTTCCGAAAAGTTTTCTCACCCGGAAAGCCTAAGCAAAATCTCAAACCTTATCCGTTACAGAGCTATTTTATTTACATATTCTTAATATAACGAGAAGTTCCCTTATACAAGAAGTTTCAGGAGTATACACCTTTCTATTTTTAGATACAGATTAACAAAAGATGGCTTCGCGGGCCCGAAAAGTTTCCGGGCCTTTCCATTTCGGAGCACGGGCCACTAACGAAACCCTCCAGTCCACTCTGTCGCTTGCCAAGCGTTCCATCTTGGTCCAGGTGAAGCTCTTCGACTGTAGGTCTGTAGCCCTTCTCCAGCTGTTACGCGGTCCCGATCCGTTCGCCCTAAGGGTTCCACCAGAGGGCTCGAGTTAGCCAATAGTAAATGACTCATAATCTTGTAGTCAAAGGCATGGGCTGGAATCAAGAGAAATTCTTGATCCTCTCTTGGTTTGAATTCAAGATAGAGAGTACTTCTAGATAGCCAAGTTCAAGTTAGTGTTGTTCTTGTGTAGCTTTCTGCGGTTTATAATGTCATTAACACATCTTTTAGAATCAATAATCGTAACAATACAAGTGTGCATTGCTTAGAATTTTCCATTGACAAAAGCAGAATATTACGAAAGATAGTGACGAGCAGTGAACTGATACCAGGGACTACACTTTGCAAGTTATTCAGATCGTGGTCTCGTGTTTATGGAGAAAAAAAAAAACTCACCGTATCCAGAGATGTGAAAGAGTTTTCATGTATCCCTCAGGCTAAACGAAAAATAATTTCAACGCAACCAATTACCAAAGTCTAAGTGTTATTGACGATAATTATTACTAAAATAACACAATTTTTTTTTACAGTTTTTTTTTTTTTTTTTTTACACACAGGTTTGCATTTTAAACGATTCGGGCTGCTCGTTTGCCAGAAGAACTCGGGTAGAATAATTTTTTCAAAATTTTCACATTGAGCTTAAAGAAAGCTCAACTTAAAACGGCGACCATATGTGTATTCATGTCCTGAAGATTTTCTCGCTCACACACCATCGGTGATAACAAAATATCAATAGTATTATGCAACTAATCTCTAAAGTAAGATCACAGCAGTTTCGATTATTACTTCTCGCACCTCCGTTTGTGGTTAAACTTTTAAAATTTCGATTTTTTGCAAACTGAGCATGTTTCCCAAAGGTATGCTGCTCACACAAGTTTCATGCATTTCAACACAGAGTACTTAGTATGTAATGCGAAGTTGTGTTGGTGTGCTGCAGTCAGAACTGCGAATGCGCGCTTTGAGAAAAAAAATCTAATTTCACAAATGTCGGCTAGTACGAATATGAAAGTTGTACGATACTTAAACTTCTAGAGTGGAGTGGGAAGAGAGCACCACTCGAGCTCAATATTGATTTTCCGTGCACTACTTGGACAGCTTGTAATGTGCACAGTCAGTATCGGTTACATAACGCTGAAAAAGAAATAACTTGAAACATTTCACTTTGAAAGAAGTTGACCAAAAGGACTTATTACTTATAAAATTACTTATCACCACTGAAGGGCACATAAACAAAAACAGTTATATTTAGAAAGGTACATTGTTTATTGCGCACTAAGTTGAAGTAACTAACGACAATAAATAGAACTGCTATAAGGCGATAGATTTAGACCTTCGTCGCTTTTGGTCCCTTTGAAGTCCTTTTGAAAGCATCCCTATGTTGCCTGTAAAATTCAATGATATCAAATGAGTAAATACTCTTACAATATTAATATGTTATAGTTACTCATTCGCTACAATGAAAGTGCGTGCACACTAATTTTAAGCCCACGCCATCAAATCCGAAAACGTCGAAAAAACATTTATGCAATAGACTAAAAAAAGTGTCGCTGCTATTTGTATCCTATTTCTTTTATAGTGATTTCTCTGATTCTTTGCTTGAAGGAAACAGACCCCCGCATTCCTGTAAATTTAGGATTTATTTAAAAGGACTTGGTGTAGCAGATAGGCACGGCAATGTGTTTTCAATCAGGTCTTTTCTTCGTTTGACGAGTGCGGTGATTGATAGCATTGAAATAGTCACTACTGTTTTATGTTTTGCCTAAAATGTCATTTGATTTGTCTTTTTTGATGCCGATTTGTTATTATCTGCCTCATTTTCACCATTAACGACTCGAACTTGGGGATTTACATTCGAAAGAGAAGTTCAATCGATATCATTCCAAAGACTTATTATGGCCGCATGCCCTAAGGACGGGAATAGCTGTCGAAAAGCAAATTTCAAAGTTTTCGTGCCTCATTTAATCTAAATTAAACGAAAACCATTAAGACGAAATTAATCATCAAATTCAAACGGGACATTGACCACCATTAGGACTTAAACACCACAGGCATTTTCAAGATCTCACACGCAAAACTCGATTTTAAATCACCGTCTGTAATTTTTAGCTGGGTCGTTCGTGCTGTTACCAGGACAAAAAAACTTCAGCTAAAACACGGACAATCCATTACTACGCCTTCCAATAACATGCGGACTCACAGGAAGCCCTCACATCCCTTTAGAATATGAATGAAAGATTAACCATGGACTAAGGTCCGGTAATACGGGCAACATTTTCCTTCAACTTGTCTCGCAACATTGTTGCATTGCAAGTTGAAACACATTGTTGCGCGTATTACCACGTTTGTGACCAACTTGTCTCGCTACAAAATACAGTGTTGCAAGTTGAGGCAATATGTTGCGCAAAGTAGACTCGAGTTTTACTTTCCGCAACAAATTTTAGTTTTGCTGCTCGTATTACCACTGAAACTACAACTTGTCTCACAACAAATTTGAATTCAATGCTTGTGATTGGCTGTCGCGAAGCGCGGCAAATAAAAAAAAAAAATGGCGGACGGTGAAGGCGAGCCTGAATTAGAAGTCGACCAGTAACTCTCGGAAAGTCATAAATTTGTCCTGTACAAAGACCTCGAGAGCTATCATAGTCTTTGGGACACCTCGTTCGTCCCTTCAAAACAAGCAGGAAAAAAGGCAAAAGGCTTGGAAGAACTGTCTCAAAAATTCAGCTTTTCGCCTAGCTACCTGAAACGACACTGAGCTTCATACTGAGAGAACTTCGCTGGCACGGAAAATTAAGAAGAAAATGAGGGCCAGAAGTCGAAGTACAACTTCGTCGAAATGCTAAATTATGTTAAAAAAGGCGCTATCTTTATTTACACACGATTAAGTAATTATACCTACCTATAATAATTATTATCCTCGGTGAGCGATCGGCTCCTTCCGAGAATTGCCGAATTTTCCCGCCCGTCCCAGACTTCCGCAATTTCGGTTCCATACTCCGCACTAGCAGACCGCGCGCGTATTCAAAATTCAAAATGGCCGCCACAAACACAAAACACGCGCGATAAAGGTAGGTTAATCTTTTATTCATATTCTAAACGGATGTGAGGGCTCCCTGTGCGGACTCTAAAATTGAAAGCTCAACCGACAAATGCGTTTTTCGCTACCGTCAATCACATGTTCGGCGGCTCCTTCCAGCTTCCGAATACTGCCGAGCGCGCGGTAATCACATCATTTAGCACAGTTCAGACAAAGAAACAGTGCTCGGCAGTAGTCGGAAGCTGGGAGGAGCCGCCGAACATTTGATTGACGGTAGCGAAAAACGTATTTGTCGGTTGAGCTTTGAGTCCGCATGTTATTGAAAGGCGCGGTAATGACATCGGCATTTAAAACAATTTTACAAACACGTTACATGTATTAGTCAGGTCAGATCACATGTAGTCCCGCTAATTACTTCACAGCTAGCCGTTCATGGTTAAAAATTTAAAGTTCGTTTGTTTTGCAAACTTAGTATGCACGATAGAGTAAATTTATTCCTAAAGGTATGATGCTAAGACAAGTTACATGCATTTTAACAGAAAGCGCTTATTACGTAATGCTATAGTTTAGCTACTTTGCTGCAGTCAACTTTCGAATGCGCGCTTTGGAAGAAACAATTCTAATTTAACAAAGGAGCTCTAAATACATTTAGAGCTATTAAGGCTGCTTCCAGGATTGCGAGAAAACAATAGAGTGAAAACAGTCCACCACTCAATATAAATTTCTGTGCGCTAGTTACAAAATTCTAAAAAGACACAACTGAATAAACAATAATTCGGAACACTTTGCTCTGATACTAGTATATGCGCGCAACATTACTGAAATCATTTAGTTTGTGATAATAACAGTTGCATTGACAAAATATTTATCCTATGAATCATAAAAATTAATGCTACATTTTACATCCTGGTTTCGATTTTACACGGAAGGGTTTCTCGTTTTTAACTAGGAGGTTGCCCAGTAGTTTAACAAGGCCGCGAAACTTACAGGCTTGCTCTTGCGGTTTAAAAAAAAAAAGAATTCTCATTTCACTAAAATCGTCCTGATAATCTTCCCCACAATATGAATTTCTGTACGCCAAGTTTGCATGACGCTAAAAAGAGATGACTATCAGCGACTCACAACATCAACATACTTAGTGAAAGTGCCTGTACACCAAGCGCGCGGCATAAAAACGATTGATAAACAAATAAACACAAGAGCATCGACAAAATAATTATCCAATGAACTATAAGTATTAATTTCTTTTACAATGGTTCGTTCTCTCTAAAGGATTTCATGTTTCAATGGAGAGGCCGGCTGCGTGCAGAGATATTCTACATTTGAAACTCAAGGTCTTGCTTAGAATCACATTGTCCACATGTCAAGCATCATTAGTTCTTTATTCATAAAACGAAACTCCCTATACTCCGGTAAAAAATGAATGTGTATATGATTGTTATTTCAAGTGTTTGGTTGCTTTTTCAAGTTTTTATAATAACATTATTTTACAAGTAACATACATAACGTAAAATGAGAGTAATGACCTAGCTGTCGTTCTTTCTCAAAAGCTGTGAAGATGTAAAGTTATGCTTCGTTTTAATTGCGAGGAAATGTAATTTTCTTTCATGAAGCAACATTGCCTGTGGACTTTGGTTAGTCAGTAATAGCAGCTCAATCTTCCTCGACAATCGGGACATTCTAGTGAAATATGAGGCAGAAATAATCACTAATCAGCGTCAAAAGAAATAAAGAATGATCTTTTGGCGAAGATATAAATCACAAGTGACCATTTCAATGTAGTCAATCACCCTGGTTGTCAACTGCCTTCAAAGAAGCACGCGAGTTAACTAGGGTTGTGAAAAAGTTTTCGTGTACGGAAGGTGCTTAACGAAAATGCAACTTATCACCAAAGACGAAGTGTCAAAGACCACCAATAAGAATAAATATCGCAATGACAGCTCATTTCTCACGCAAATGCGATTTTAAATTACAGTCTGCATTTAAGTCGGTTCATTTCGGGCTGCCCGTTTGTCAGAAGAAGACTAGTGCCGGAAAAGTTTGAGATCTAAGGTAAGATGACTGTATTTCCGATAAGTGCAAAACAGACCGCCGTTTATGTAGTTAAATTTTATATAGTTAAACTTCCGATGTTTGCAATCTCAAGAATCATAACAGAGCTTTACTAAAGGTATGCTTTATGCTGCTCATACAAAGTACATGCATTTCAACAGAAAGCGCTTGTTATGTAATGCATAGTTGTGTTAGTTTGCTGCAGTCAACTTTCGAGTGCGCGCTTTGGGAGAAACAATTCGAATTTAACCTAAATACATTAAGAGCTATTAAGGCTGCTTCCTGAATTTCGAGAAAACAGAGGACTGCAAAATGTCCACTTCTCAATATAAATTTCTGTACGCTAGTTAAACAATTCTAAAAAGGAAACCACAGTATAAACAATAATTTGGACACTTTACTCTGAAAGACTAAAGCGCACGTAAACCAAAACAGATTGAGTTAAATTGATAAAGGTGTGTTGAGTTGCAGTAGGCGCTGTTCAGGAATTTTTTCATCTTACCTCAAATTTTGCTAGCTCAAAAATGTTCTTATGAAATTAATAGAACTGTGATAAGGTGATAGAATAGATTTACACCTTCAACGCATTTGAAGTTCTTGCGAAAGTAATGGCCGTTGTTGCAGTCAAACTTAAACAATATTAAATGAGTAAATAAAAACGAAAAACTTACCATCAAAACAGACCCACAATACCAATGTCTGTATGTGCACATCATGAAATCCAAAAAAACCGAACATTTAGTATGTGATAATAAGAGTTGTATTGATAAAATATTTATCGTATGAAATATAAAAATTAGTGTCACTTTTTGTATCCTAGTTTCGATTTAACACTGAAGAATTTCTTGCTTTTAACGAGGAAGGTGCGCAGTCAACAATATCGCGAAACTCACGGTCTTGCTCTGGCGCTATTGAGAAGAAAAATTCTTAGTTCACAAAAGTCGACCTAATAATCTACCCCTCAACAGAAATTTCTTTACGCCAAGTTGCATTCACTAAGCACGTATCATAAAAAACGAAAGGCAGATAAACACAAGAGCATCGACAAAATAATTATCCATTAAACTACAAAAATTAACGCTGCCCTTCTTTTCTTAATTCCTTTTACAATGGTTCAATCTCTCTGAAGAGTTTCATGACTTAATGGAGAGGCTGCAGGGATATTGTTCTTTCGAAACTCAAGCTCTCTATTGGGGTAAACAGGAGGGTCGATATGGTTCTACAATTAACATTATATAACGTAACATGAAAGTAAAGGGCTGTCGTTCTTTCTCAAAGCTGCGAAGTATAAAGTTATGCTTCGTTTTAATTGCGACTAAAATGTGATTTTGTTTTATGAAGCATCATTGCTCATGGGCATGCGTCTTTAATTAGTCAGTACTAGCAGTTCAATCTTCCTCGACAATCATGACATTCTGGTGAAATATGAGACAGATAATTACTAATCAGCGTCAAAAGAAATAAAGAATGATCTTTTAATTAGTCAAGACATAAATCAGAAGTGACAATTTCAATACAATCAATCAGAGACCTGACATACAAGTTCTGATCTTGTGAAAGCACTCGCCGTTGCCGTGGATGTGAAAGAGTTTTCTTACATTCCGCCGCGAGCTAAAGGAAATCAATTTCACTGCAGTTAATCACCATAGTTGAAATGTCAAAGACCACCAATAAGAATAAAATACCGCAATGACAGCCCATATCTCAAGCACATTAGGATTTTAAATCACAGTGTGTATTTAAGTCGTTCATTTCGGGCTGTACGTTTGTCAGAAGAAGACGAGTGCCTGAAAAGTTTGAGATCTAAGGTAAGATCACTGTATTCCTGATAAGTACTAAACAGACCACCGTCTATATAGTTACATTTTATGTAGTTAAAAAACTTTCAATTTTTTGAAAATAAGAATTATACCAGAACTTTCCCAAAGGTATGCTGCTCACACAAGCTACGCGCATTTCAATAGAAAGCGCTTATTATACAACAAGTATATGGTGTTTTGCTGTCAACGTTCGAGAGCAAACTTTGGAAAAATGCATTCTAAACTTGCTACCTTGGTCAGAGAAAGTTTTATTTATTGTAATATATTCATTGTTAAAAAATAAGTTAATCGAACCAATGGAAAGTATTTTGAAGTTGGACAAGAGCACAGATGGTTGAAATCAACTGGCAATTTTGCAGAGCTGTTTATCCACCGATAGCAAGTGTGTCAATAGACTGTTTTCGATATATCAAAATTCAGTTTGGCGGTGAGGTTTAGAGGACACAAACAAAGGGAATTGAATGACATGTTTATTCATTTCTTTTGTTTGTGTCCTCTAGGCCTCACTATCAAGCTGAATTTTAATACATCGACAGTGACCTGTTAGCTCATATTTGGTTCTTTTGTGTGAAACAGGACATGAGGAGCATTTTCATATGGGGCTGCCTCCTGGCTGCACTTATCGAACCATGCATGGCGGACATGTACTTGCATTTTCCACCGGGATCTAATAACCGTTTAAACGGTGCCGACGTAAATGTCCATAACCGAAATAGATTGTTTAATTCGCAGGTAATATGCAATAATATCACAGTTTCTATTAATGTTTTGCTTTAGGCACACCGTACCAAATTTTTGGCAAGGCTAAGAGAGTCTCGAAGTACCTACCAATTTAGTTTCTTTTTCTTTCTATAAATGATGTCGGAACGTCTTAGAAACTGAATATTTCGAGCTCGCATTTAAACTCTTTGAAGTCTCGGTCCCACAATTGAAGAAGTCAAAATGTCTCGCCCTCGCAAGGAAAAACGTTAGTCTCGCCTTTTCGCAGTCTCGCGTTTACTCCACTCACCACCCCTACAACGGGACTGCTATTTGGTCTGTTACTCTCGAAATTTGCTAACAGCCATTCCAACCATTCCAAATTCAAATTCTAAAATGTTTATCGACATCAGTTAGTTGGTAAGTACATCATTCTTTACTTGATTTAGAACAATGACAAGTGTGGGTACAATGTTGGAGACAATGCAGACACGGACCCAGGAGCAACAGCTATACCAGAGTACAGACAACTACCAATGGTAAATAACAAGTAGTGACAGAATGTTTTCATTTTTACTTAATTCTTGGGCTGGCTCTTACCACATTTAATCTGTCATTCATGGATGTCTTTGTTCATTCATTTTTTCGTTCATTTGTTTGTTAATTCGTTCTTTTGATAATTCATTAGCTGGTTCGTTCGTTCAATTGTTTGTTCGTTCTTCGCTCGTTCGCTTGTTCTTTGTTCGTCCGTTCGTTCACTCATTCAGTCAGTCCGTTGACTGGTTTGAGGGTCATTGATTGGTCATTTAATGTCAATTAATTGATTTATCGTTAGTTCGATCCGGGGGAGATTACTCCCTTGTGCAAGCTACGTAGGTATAAGCGGCACCAGAAGGTATGATTTTGAAGCCTTTTCAGCCAAAATTGGGTATAGATTTTAACCATTTTGGTCTGATATAGGGCATGGTTCGTGCAATATGTCCTTAATTTCGGTATGTTGTTTAGATAAAATAAGTTCTGTTACGTGATATTAGATATCGGGAACTTTGAGGCCCTTCTTAAATGTTAACGCAAATAGAGAAGTGTACTGTTAACAGGGTATCGATTTTTAGGTCAGGTTCGAAATAGCAGCTACCCCTCTTCTGGAGTAACAAAAAAACAGCAAAAAAAAAAAAAAAAAAATGAAAAAGATTGTCAATGTCATGGCAGAAATAGAGGCAAATACTCTGGACAGGAACCTCATTGTAATTTAATTTCTACTTTGCGGCATTGCTAGCATTCCGGGTGTAACAGTTTTCAATTATTAGGTCTCAATTCTCAAAATGCAACATTTGTGGGAGATGTCCCATTGATTCTGCAATTCCAAGGTACCAGCCAGCCCCCTTGAAAAATCCTGGACCCGCCCCTGAATAGGGTGTAGAAAATCACATACTTTGGTCTGAAAAAGGGCAAGGGCTTCAAGGAACACGCCTCACACAACTACCAAAACGTTTGGAGAGTATCAGGGTCCGGGTTGACTGACTGATTTTCTATTTGTTAGGAGTTCTACATGAGCGGATGTGATGAGGAAAAGCACAAAACTGAAATAGAAATCATGTGGACGAATCAACACGGGACCGGCCCAAAGACAGATGACATGGTGGAAACACAAGTTATCTTACAGTACATGTGTCAACCGTACCCCCAGGGCAAGATGGCTTCTGATAATGTGGACAGGGAGTTTGAATTCCATACGATTCGCAACGGCCAATCAACTGCCAGTCAGTCTTTTGGAGACGGAGGGAGAGAGGACCAGTACGTTTCAAAATCCTACGGAATTCATGAACCTTACAATTACTATCAGGCATATTACCGCAGGGAAAGAAATAAAGGTGAGACAGTAGTATGAACGAAACCTAAATATAAAGCAATGTTATGCACCTGTCGACTGAAACCCCCTATCCCTCCCTACTCCGGGAACACATGGAGCCACGTTCTTGTCAAGAAACAGTGTTCCGGTCAGTGACCAACTCGTTTATGTCACATAATCTGTACAGTCGACTATCCCCATTATCGCTCTGCAGTCCTAGTCTGTGGTTGTCCATTATCTTTTCTTATAATCCATCGCTCACAGTTTTCCTTGAACTACGCTCTCGGAAAGTTGTTCGCTTCTCGGAACAGATAATGTCCGCGGACAAATATCCGAGCATATCTTCGCGCCAAATGGAGGCTATTATTTATATAATTTCGGTTGTCGTGTACTACTTTGGCGTTCATGTCTCCGGTGACAAGAAGCACATCATAGATGTCTCTACTATCCAGCAACACCTGTAGTTTCATGTAGAACTCATCCTGCACTCTGCATCTTCTGTAGGTGCATAGGTGTAAACAACGGTCAGGTTTTTATGTTTGGAGAAGTACTTCGCTTTAATAATCCGTTCACTTACTGGAGTCCAGTCCATCAAGGCTCTTGTTGCAGCTTGCGACATCAGGATGCCAACTCCTTCCCCGTGGTTGTTGTCGTCTCTTCCAGAATACATGGTTTCTCCCTCACAAGTTGCACTCTTCCCTGTTCCATCAAGTGTGTTTTACTAATTCCTATGATTTTAAAACCTCCACTAGTCATTTCTCTCCCGGTCCGTGCGATGTTCCCACTTCTGTACAGTGTCCTTACGTTCCAATTTTCAATCGTCGCGGCGTTTCGTGGATGCACGAGTCAGTGACCTATTTGGCTCAAGGATCTCCTCTCATGCGTCATAATACCTCCGTTAAGGAGAGTAATAGACACATTGCTCTCAAGAATCGAATTAGCTCTGTTTGTGGTTTCAGTAATAATGTATTTAATGTATTTAATTTTAATGTATTTTTTACAGGAGAGAGTTATTAGCCCTCAGCCCAACCTCAGCCCAATCTGGAGGGCCAGGGTTTTTCTGTTAAGGTTTCCTTCCCTTATTAAACGACTGTAGTGTCAGTGCTAATGAGCTCTATCTGCCCAGGTTTGAAATCAGAGTTTCCCTCTCCTATATATGTGACTTATTGTCCCACCGACTGGCTGGAAAAGGCTTTTGAGGCGGCCTTGGTTCGTCCATAGATTGCATGTCTTGGGACACGTGGAACTTTTGCAGGAAAATGTCGGCGCGACCAAACACCCCTCTACTCCCTGGTTTGATCACCGCCATTTGGTCCACAGCTGCTCATTTGGCATGTGCCTTAATCGCAACTAGCCTCCGTCTCGGTCCATAAACACGCAAAAAAAGAACTTGGCCAATATCCAGCCATCTTAACCTCACACTTGTTCAATAACCCATACTTATGGATGCTACTTTTAAGAATTCGTTCTAAGTACAAACCTTAATTAAAAACACGTTTTGCTTATGGCAGGTTTATTCACCGCTGACCAACACCTCGCAGATGATCGGCCGTTATACACACGTCAAAACGCTGGTGGAGCTGTGTATGGCTTTGAAATCCCCGAGGAACGTGATTATTTTCCCTACTGGGGCCCCAGCCCGTGGAAGGACATTGCTATCATGGTCAGTGATAAAAAGACCGAGGATTTGATGAAGGAATACGTCAACAGTATTCATTATGGACATAAATGTGAGTTTTACTTTTAAGCTTTTTGTCATGTCAATACCATTGCTTGTTGTCGCGTCTATTTTCATCGTTGGTCCTGTTTCAGACTGATGTGTTAAAAAGTTCTACTCCATTTTGTCGTCTCAAAGCCTTTTGCTGCCAACTGAATAACGGCTTCAATAAAATTCACAATACAGAAGTCTTCTAGTTGTTTGGTCAGCGCGACGGATATAGCTGACTGAAAAGAATCGAGGGAGCTGTTTAACTATAGCTGAGGCGAATAAAATTGGAAGGTTAATTGAAAAAACATTGCAATGCACCAGATAAGTGTTTCAAAAATACGAAGCCTTTGACTTATTGTACCTTGACCTAGCTCGTAAGTTAGCCTGAGACCGTTTGAGCAATCATGTTAAAAATTCTGTTCCAGCAGTCAATCAGGAAAGCATGAAACACACGGAAGCGACAGGGAATCATATTTCCATTGGTTTACGTTACTTTTTCCACGCTGACCACCGGTTTCACATTCTATCACGTCTTGTGATTGGTTCATTACACAATTTGTGCTACTATGATTGGCTGTAATAGGCCATTTCCGAGTTGCTTTGTGGTTCTGTTTCAAAACGTGTCTTGGTGAAACATTTTCGCTTGAAGACTCATTTTGACCCGGAGGCAAAAGGCAACTCGGAAGTGGCCTATTGATTATGCTGATATTAGGGAGTATAAGTAACTACGACGGTGACATCGAGGACAACGTCAATTAAAAAGTGAATTTACATTTTACCTTCGAATCTCGCGATACTCTAAAGTCATTTAGTTTGTTTCTCGCAACCGAATAAGGAACACAGCGTAAAATTCGAAATATAACTTTAAAAAATTATCCGTCCTGGTCCACGTTCTCCGCACAACGCACCATTTGGTCATTTCACGTTGCTGTTTTTCAGAGGACGGCAGAGAAAAGTACCAAGAATTACAACGCACGTGCACAGCCATTGTTCATTAAACCTTTTTGTTTAAGCCTGGCTCACATGACTTGTGAGATAAGCATAACACTAGTGAAATAAGCATAGGCGCAAGCACAGGAAAAATGAACATGTTTCTTTTCCTTGTGTTTGTGATCGTGCTTATTTCACTAGTGTTATGCTTATCTCACAAGTGGGAACCTGCTTATTTCACTAGTGCTATGCTTATCCCACAAGTGTGAACCAGGCTTTCCCGTTACCGTTCGCGTTTTAGTTTTCTTAAACTCCCTATTACATGTAGTTTCAGTCACTAGTTTTTTCTTCAACCTTTCTTTTACAGACATGTGTGTTATGCCAAACAATTTAGAAGGTATTACCTGTCCACCACCCAACGGACAAGATAATCCCGCCTTCCAATGCATCGCTAAATACATCACCGCGGAGTCATGTAAAGCCGCAGGAGGAACCTGGACAAAATTCATTGCTAACTTCTTGGAGAAAACTTCCGGAGTGTTGAGCACCTGCCATGATGTGGGAGAAATGAAGCTGGCAAGAGGTATACCGTACGACGCATACAAGATCTCACAAGGAGCTGATAACAAGTTACAGTATGTTCTCCTTCACAAACCCCCTGATGTGATCTACGCCCCGTCCACTGTGGTCAACCACAATGGAATGAGCATGGAGGGCAAGTTTTCGACGTACAAGTGGAAGGTTCCTTGCTTCCCGTCCAACACGACACAGCGTTGTGTGTTGCGGTTGAGGTGAGTCAAACTTCAATTCTTTCCACCAACGGTCTAACATTTCCTTTTTATTCTAGTCTTGAGATTTCTTCGCATCAACCACTATACTGGGTACCCGAAAACACTACCTCAATGAAATCAGCTAAACACACTTCTTCGAAATCGTTCAAAATTGCAGTGAAAGTAAAACATTTTCCAACACCTGCTCCATTCTTATCCTGTTAATTTCCCAAATAGTACCGATGAAAGAAGCTAGCTATTATTTTAGTATCTGTCATGTCTTGAAAGGTCTAATTGCACAAGAGAGGCCAAACGGTGTGCGAAACCTCAGGCACAATTTCTGCCAGAATGAACCTCTCCGCTAGTAAATAACACATATATATTTTTCACAGATACAACATCACCACTGATGACGTTCCACGCGAGTTTAATGCCAGCAACAATAATGAGTAAGTCACGGTTTATATTATAGTCAATAAAGTGGTAGAGATGGCATAACATTGACAACATCATATCCCATAATTGAGGATTTTCGTAATATATATATATATATATATATATATATATATATATATATATATATATATAACCATATGAGGAAGTAGCAGATCCCATTAAAATAGTGCTCAATACACATATAGTGTAGAGCTGAGTATATGAGTAATAACGAAGAGGCAAGATTTGCTGTTACTCCGAGTTTCGTGCTTACGCACTCATCAGACAGTATTTAATGATAAGCATTCCTATCAACTAGATATATATACACGGTATTAAACAATAGGCTGAACTAGTTGCATTACAATAAGTGATAGTTATACTGGAAAACAATAGGTGTGAAGACAGAAATTACGGGGACGAGTATAAACTGCGTGGGTGCAGTACAATATAAAGAAAGTGTCAAGCGTTCTTCAAGTAGAATTTGTTCTCGTGCCGGCATTTAGAAATAAGTTCTGATCTTTTGTTTAGTAGATTGTCGTTGCTATGTTTGATAATCATTAGTTTTTCTGTGAGGCAGAGGTCGCATCGTTTGGAAATGTTGTTGTAGGGTCTTGCACGGCTAATAATTGACCATTTGATGTTGAAGTCTTGTTTTTTGTCGTGTAGTTGCCAGATGTATTTAGAAAGCTCGGTGCTGTTGATGTGTTTTCTGTGCTTAAATGTGGATTTGTGCTGCGAGAATCTCTGTTTGAATGTTCCTTCTGTCAGTCCAATGTAGTTCTTGGTTGTGTTGTTAGTTGTAACTTGTGCGTTGTAGATTACACTGGAAGTCAGGCATTTGTTGTCTAGCGGGCATTGGTCTTTTTTGCGGCAGTTGCATTGCTCTCCGGTGATTGCGTTGGCGTTGTTGTCGGCGTTTGTTATTTTCATGTTGTGTTTGTTGATTACTGTTTTCATGTTGTCCATGCAACTGTAGCTGACTTTGACGTTGTTTTTGTTGAAGAGGCTGTGGTATTTATGTTGGTTCGGAAAGTGCTTAGATATGAGCTTCAGGAATGTTCTACCGATGTTTGTCTTTACGTTTTTACTAAATGGAGGGTTGTACCATATAATGTTTCTTTGTCTGTTGCGTCGGGGGCGTGTTGGTTGATTGTCTTCGTTGTAAATTAGTGTTTCAGAGTATCCGCTGGCTTTCAAAGCAGTTTCGTAGATTGGTTTGGCCTTGTTGAATTCGTGTTCGTTGCATGAGTTGGCGGAAATACGGCGATTGATGGATGCTGGAAGTTGCTTTATTATGTTAGGTGGGTGGTTAGACTTTGTGTTGATGTACTGCGGCTCGTCGTTAGGCTTTCTGTAGGGGCAGTAGGTACCTTTTGTAAGATCGAAGGTGACGTCCAGGTAGTTAACAATTTTCATGTTAGTCTGTATGGTAATGTTAAGTCCATATGTCTTGAAGCGTCTTGTTATGTCCTTCCTTGTACGGTCTGCTTGAGGTCCGGAGATGTTTTTGAAGATGGCAAGTCCGTCGTCTCTGTAGAGCCCGATGTTGTCTATCCCGTATATGTTACACAGGTCGTCGAGAATGAATAAGCCTACGAGCTCGCATACTTCGGCTCCGTCGAAGCTGCCCATAGTAACGTCAAAAGAACTGTTGTTTTTCTTGATCCAGGCGGTGTTACTGTCAAAGAGAAGGGATTTTCTTGAATGCATAATAATATCGATGTCGCGGTCCGTAATGGAAGTGAATTGTTTGGCGAAGTTGATTGCGTCTGTAAGAAGTTTCTCAGTAATGGAAGGGTAGAAGTTCTCAATGTCAAATACGGCGAAGGTATGTTGATCTTTGTGTTGTATAGAGGAGAACCAGTTGATGACGGATGATGAGTTTTTCCATTGGTTAAGGCCAGTCTTCTGTCTCACAGTCGTGTTAATGTTCGCGAGGATTTCTTTACTGATACGTCCAATCTCACTTTTTGCAGGGTTAATGAGTCTACATGTAGGTTTGTTCTGGAAGTTGTCTTTATGGTCTTTGAGTGTTATAAAAGCCTGTCGTTCAGCCATGCGTTCCGCGCGGTCGTCAATGTTCAGATTAGTAGCAATGACTTGAGCTTCTTTGTTAATAGCAGTAATCGTATTAGAATTTGCTTTCTTGTACGTCGATGTGATATTGTCCTTGAGAAGCTTGTCGTGCGAAGCTTTGTCTACTTCGTAGTAGTTGGTTGTTTTGTCAGCAGGTATGAATGTTTTTGTGGAGTTGTTTATTTTCCTAATGTCTTGTTGTAGGTGGTCTTGGAAGTCATCTCGTATTTGCCTGAATTCAATGTTCTTGATCATTTCGTACACGTCAGTTTCAAAGTTGTTTAGGTCTTCGTTCTGAGGAGGGCATTTTCTTCATTTAAAACCAAAGTTGTTGTTGTCAATGTTGTCGTCGTCGTTGTTGTGGTCTGTGTTATTCTTATCTTTATTCTGTTCGAAGAAGAAGGCTTTCCAACGCATACGCTTGATTACACTTTCGGTCTTTTCGATGAGTTTCTTGAGGTAGGAGTTTCTTGGTGGGATAGGAATGTTCTTCATTGAATAGTTGAATCTTGTTTTCTCCATTGTGGATAACGGCGATCGGCGAAAAGTGCTCTACTGTTGTTAGGCAGGAGCGAATATAACCATATGAGGAAGTAGCAGATCCCATTAAAATAGTGCTCAATACACATATAGTGTAGAGCTGAGTATATGAGTAATAACGAAGAGGCAAGATTTGCTGTTACTCCGAGTTTCGTGCTTACGCACTCATCAGACAGTATTTAATGATAAGCATTCCTATCAACTAGATATATATACACGGTATTAAACAATAGGCTGAACTAGTTGCATTACAATAAGTGATAGTTATACTGGAAAACAATAGGTGTGAAGACAGAAATTACGGGGACGAGTATAAACTGCGTGGGTGCAGTACAATATAAAGAAAGTGTCAAGCGTTCTTCAAGTAGAATTTGTTCTCGTGCCGGCATTTAGAAATAAGTTCTGATGGAAAAATGGAAAAACTCATCATCCGTCATCAACTGGTTCTCCTCTATACAACACAAAGATCAACATACCTTCGCCGTATTTGACATTGAGAACTTCTACCCTTCCATTACTGAGAAACTTCTTACAGACGCAATCAACTTCGCCAAACAATTCACTTCCATTACGGACCGCGACATCGATATTATTATGCATTCAAGAAAATCCCTTCTCTTTGACAGTAACACCGCCTGGATCAAGAAAAACAACAGTTCTTTTGACGTTACTATGGGCAGCTTCGACGGAGCCGAAGTATGCGAGCTCGTAGGCTTATTCATTCTCGACGACCTGTGTAACATATACGGGATAGACAACATCGGGCTCTACAGAGACGACGGACTTGCCATCTTCAAAAACATCTCCGGACCTCAAGCAGACCGTACAAGGAAGGACATAACAAGACGCTTCAAGACATATGGACTTAACATTACCATACAGACTAACATGAAAATTGTTAACTACCTGGACGTCACCTTCGATCTTACAAAAGGTACCTACTGCCCCTACAGAAAGCCTAACGACGAGCCGCAGTACATCAACACAAAGTCTAACCACCCACCTAACATAATAAAGCAACTTCCAGCATCCATCAATCGCCGTATTTCCGCCAACTCATGCAACGAACACGAATTCAACAAGGCCAAACCAATCTACGAAACTGCTTTGAAAGCCAGCGGATACTCTGAAACACTAATTTACAACGAAGACAATCAACCAACACGCCCCCGACGCAACAGACAAAGAAACATTATATGGTACAACCCTCCATTTAGTAAAAACGTAAAGACAAACATCGGTAGAACATTCCTGAAGCTCATATCTAAGCACTTTCCGAACCAACATAAATACCACAGCCTCTTCAACAAAAACAACGTCAAAGTCAGCTACAGTTGCATGGACAACATGAAAACAGTAATCAACAAACACAACATGAAAATAACAAACGCCGACAACAACGCCAACGCAATCACCGGAGAGCAATGCAACTGCCGCAAAAAAGACCAATGCCCGCTAGACAACAAATGCCTGACTTCCAGTGTAATCTACAACGCACAAGTTACAACTAACAACACAACCAAGAACTACATTGGACTGACAGAAGGAACATTCAAACAGAGATTCTCGCAGCACAAATCCACATTTAAGCACAGAAAACACATCAACAGCACCGAGCTTTCTAAATACATCTGGCAACTACACGACAAAAAACAAGACTTCAACATCAAATGGTCAATTATTAGCCGTGCAAGACCCTACAACAACATTTCCAAACGATGCGACCTCTGCCTCACAGAAAAACTAATGATTATCAAACATAGCAACGACAATCTACTAAACAAAAGATCAGAACTTATTTCTAAATGCCGGCACGAGAACAAATTCTACTTGAAGAACGCTTGACACTTTCTTTATATTGTACTGCACCCACGCAGTTTATACTCGTCCCCGTAATTTCTGTCTTCACACCTATTGTTTTCCAGTATAACTATCACTTATTGTAATGCAACTAGTTCAGCCTATTGTTTAATACCGTGTATATATATCTAGTTGATAGGAATGCTTATCATTAAATACTGTCTGATGAGTGCGTAAGCACGAAACTCGGAGTAACAGCAAATCTTGCCTCTTCGTTATTACTCATATATATATATATATATATATATATATCAGTAAAAACTCAAGAGCTAGGTTATATGGTCATTATGGTTATATAACTTAGCTCTTGAGTTTTTACTGTTATTCACCGCTCTAGTTCAGCTATTGAGCACTTTGTAGTGCTATCTATCTATCTATATCTATATCTATCTATCTATCTATCTATCTATCTATCTATCTATCTATCTATCTATCTATATATATATATGTGTGTGTGTGTGTGTGTGTGTGTGAATCTATTTTCACGAGTAAACCTGGAGAAAACCGTTGCAATACTCCCCACGGGAACTGTTCACGGAAGCCCGTCACCCATTACCTGACCATGACTCGCGTCTCTGAGTTCCTAGAACTTTGAAAGTACCACAGCTATTTATCTTTGCTTTCGCAGCATTACGCCTAATCCAGTAACGAAAGCCGTTGACAACACAACCGATCTCCAACTCGCTTTGAACACGGCACAGGTCGGACGAACATTCCAGGACAGAAGTCATGTCTTCATTTTAAAACCACGAAATCATCTGCCTCTGAAATATCAGCATTCCAACATCTACTACATTGGAGGAATGGGAAAGAGAGGAAACATCGTACAGACTTACCCGGCCATGGAATATCGCTTCACTCCTGAACGTACTACAGTTACGACAGAGGATGTGTTGTGTTTTGTTTGGTCAGGTGAGAAAAAATATTTAAATGCAGATTAGTGCCAGTTACTGATTACCGTTTAAGTTTAAGATATTTCTCACCCCTTCTCCCTCCCTCAAGCCCCCCCCTCCTGTTTCAGTAAGATCCTAGTCAAAACTCTGTGAACTTGGTGAAATGCAAACCTTAATGTGCTTTCCCCTCTCTGGTTAGGTCCAACGCCAGACAATTTTTTGTAAGCTAAGGGTTCATCGTTATTAAATTTCAGGTTACAAGAAATATAACACTGACAGTTCTATTGTTAATTTCACATTTTAGGTTCCAACAACAATCCGTCACACTATGCTGGACAAGGACAACATAGTAAGAATCCCGGGAGGTTGGAGGCGGGGGGGGGGAGGGTGGGGGGGGAAGGTCTCAAATATAAAAAGGCAACGATGCTCGTCAGAAAATTTGATTTAAACCCATAAAGGAGAGCGACCTGGGCGTGGCTGGAGCTTTCTTTGACCCCTTTAAGACAGACAGACAGACACTAAGAGGCTACAATGGCCTATGAGAAAAATAGTAACGCTTCGTCTTAACTATAACCTCTCATCGGGCTAGTTTTCACTGTCTTCATTAACTATTAACTCTCATCGGGGGAGAGATTCTCAGGTTTCATAAAATCCTCAGACCTTCAACACATCCGATGACTATATGAGATTATGTAATAATATTGCATAATCTGACAAAAAGACGAGAATGCTTGTTGGAAAATTGGATTTTTTACCCACCAATATGGGCGTGGCTTGAACTTTATTTGACCCTTAAAAACAGACAGACACAAACCCTAAAATATAAATAGTGGCGTTCCGTCCTAAAGACCCAAAGCGAGATCAAAATCCGTGATTTACACCCCTAAGATAGATGACGGGCATCCCCGTCCGTTCAGCATGTGACCCTCCACCCCTGTACGCCCCCACCCCGGGATATTGAAATAACTATTGAGAAAGTATTGTATTTGTGCAACTATCAAAGTAAAGGGTGTTTCCTCTGTGGAAAAGTTCGCTGTCCCTTGCAAAATCGAAAGAGTAAGGTAATGTAAATCTTATTTATCGTGGGTCATGCAGTTAGCTATACAAGCATTAAGCTTAGCTAGTTTACAGGTATGCCACTGAAACAAAGGAAACAAAATATTTCAAACAAACGTAACATAGTAAAAAATCTGAACTGGCAGGAGGCAGACCAGTTGGCTATTTACAAAGCGTGACCGTAGATTTGAGCTCGGAACTACCGAGAAACAAATCCCGCTAGTGGCAGGGTGGAGGTCTTGAACCCGGGACCTCCGGATTATAACACCAGCGCCCTAAACCACTCGGCCGCGTTGCTTCCAGAGTAATCAAAGAGAAGAGAGGAAAAAAGAACGCTAATATACAATTTGAAATTGGTTGATGTTCGTTTCAGGTACTGATCGCACCAACGTTTGTTGGGTAAAGGAAGGATGCAGCTATCTCAAACCAAAAACATGCTCCAGTCTCCCTCTCGAAGTGGTCGACCATGTTGATGAATTCGATGCTCACAAGTTGAATCTTCATCTCAACACGGGATGTTTCACGGGGCAAGTGCAAAATCACGGTCAGACTCTTCAGAGTCAGCTGGACAACGCCCCAGCCTCCTGCAACCCGCCGTGTTTCCGCATCACGAAGCCTGGGGAGTACTGCTATATGAGCACGCGCAACAACAACTTCTCCAACCGACGTCACATCGGCAAGATCACTGTTACCCAGGCTGCCAAGTGATCTGCATGTCTGCAGTTGAAATCATTTGTTTCTTGAGGGTTCATGTAGTTTTGGGTTTTAAGTTGTGGGATCATTGCTTTTGAACTAATACAAGCCTAAGGAATCTTGTTTGTAGCATTCTGCATGTTTGGAGTTGAAATCGTTCATTGCTTGAGGGTGTATGGAGTAAATTAAAGCCCGGTTTTTAGTTGTGGGTTTCTGTCATTAGACTAAGGAATCTTGTTCGTAGTACTCTGCATGTTTGGAGTTGAAATCATTTCTTTCTTGAGGGTGTATGTAGTATAGGGTTTTAAGCTGTGGCATTATTGCTTTTAAACTAATACAAGCCTAAGGAATCTTGTTTGTAGCACTCTGCATGTTTGGAATTGAAATAGTTCATTGCTTGAGGGTGTATGGAGTGAAACCGAGATTTTAGCTGTGGGTATTTGTCATTAAACTAAGGAATCCTGTTTGTAGTACTTTGCATGTCTGGAGATGAAATCGTTCATTGCTTATAAGGGTGTATGTGGTATAGGATTTTTAACTGAGGGGTTGTTGGTGGTTGTTGCTATAAAACTAATAGAAGCCTAAGGAATCTTCCATTTAGTACTCTGCATGTATCGGGTTGAAAGAGGGTTTATGTAGCAAAGCCGGGTTTTAAACTGTGGGGTTTTTGTCATTAAACTATAGAAGCCTAAGGAATCTTTTATTTAGTACTCTGCATGTAGGGGATTGAAAGAGGGTTTATGTGGAAAAGCCGGGTTTTTAACAGTGGGGTTTTGTCATTAAACTTATATGCAAGCTTAAGGATTTTGCTTGTAGTACTCTCCATGTCGGGAGTTGAAATTGGTTATTGTTTATAAGGGTGCATGTAGCAAAGCCGGGTTTTTAACTGTGGGGTTTTTGTCATTAAACTATAGAAGCCTAAGGAATCTTGTTTCTAGTGCTCTACATGTATGGGGTTGAAAGAGACTTTATGTAGCAAAGCCGGGTTTTTAACTGTGGGATTTTTGTCATTAAACTATAGAAGCCTAAGGAATCTTGTTTGTCATGTATGGGGTTGAAAGAGAGTTAATGTAGTAAAGCCGCGTTTTTAACTGTGGGTTTTTGTCATTAGACTTATACAAGCCCAAAGAATCATTTTTGTAGTACTCTGCGTATATGGAGTTGAAATCGTTCATTTCTTAAGGGTGTATGTAGTACAGAATGTTTAACTGTGGGTTGCTACAATTAAGTGAAAACAAGCCTAAGGAAACTTGTACTGTTTATGGATTAGGGAATAAAGAAAACTTGCGGGATATTGAGTTTGTGTATTTTCTTTCAACAAATATTTTTCCTTTTAGCGACATTGCCGTTGTCGTATCCTTTAGTGAATGTATCACCTATTTCTCCTCTGACATTTGCAAGATTGCCTCGACCAGGTAATAACTGTGAGCAAAGAGCGATCTCCTATAGTGACACACACCCTAATGAAGTGACATTTCCTTTCCCTCCTACTTGAAGTAATCCCCAGATAAGACTCTTTCTGGCGCTGGTCAAAATTCAAAGTCTGCTGGCTCACGTTATCCTCATCCCAAGGTGCTTTGTAGCTGAGTTGAGCCCGCGAACCTGACGGCGCGGGGGTGGGGGCGGGGGGAATCGTCGTACCTTTTAGGGGTTAAAAAGCAGATTTGGTACCTCTTAGGGTGGTCACTTTCAAAAGGTCCCACAGGGTCCCACAGGGTCCTACAGCAGTATCCGCGGTATCCGCCGCTGCGGGTATTGAGCCCAAAACTGTCAGTGTCAGTTAAGTGTTGCTTTAGAATTGGTACCTCTTGCGGTGTAAAAAATTTCAAGCCACGCCCACAAAACAGGGTCTTGGCACCTCTTAAGGGTTTTATTCAAAATTTCCTTCGAACACTCCCTTCCCGGAGAGATAGAGGTAAAGGCACACCTTTGTTCTCCCTAGCGAGCACAGTTTGGCCGCTCGAAATCCAACACATAACAGACCGCTACTGCGACCAGTTGCACTAGCTTATGAGATCTTATCAGACTGCTCGAACCACTTCGCCATGATGCTTATTACAGCGTGCTCAACAACTTATATTTGAATTGAATAAGGCCTGATTTCTGCATAGGGACTTTTGTGCCAGAACAAAACTACATATGAAATGAAAACAGATTTCGCTTAGATTCGCCAGGGGTCATTATGGCTTCGGCCCTGATAGAACCAAAAGCGCCGAGTCTGTTTTTCTCTGACAGAATGATCAACACGGCGAAGGTCTCGGTCAGCTCCTGTTTCTGTTGTCTGTAGTGAATGCCAGTATTCGTCGTATGCAAACGACGCATTGTTTTTTAGTTGTTCGGCTTAGTCGTTTATCCTTTTGTGAAAAGTTGGTTAGAAATTAATGAAAATGAAAATTGAAATAACTTTACGATTGAAGTGCTTGTCACTTTTTACTCTGCTCAAATCAGATTTCTCAGTACTGGAATTTTTAATTTCTATTGTTCAAATCTAGAAAATAAATACAAATTCCTAGTGTCTACGTATCATTTTGTTAATTATTCATGCACCTCATTAACAACAGGAGTAACCTCGTCCATAAAAATCTAAATGCCAGTGTTTAGCCTTTACAGGTAGAGCAACAGCATATTTCTTATGATACTGTACCAGACTTCTAATGTAATCAAAATCTTCCATGTAAATTGTTTCCCGAGCCAACAAAGACAATTTTTGTATTGTTGTTGTTGGTAAGTTGTCGAGAAAAGTAGGGGCACACTGAGCATGGAACAGTGGGCTTGGGCAGCTGTTAAGGATCTGGGGTAAAACAGAAATACTGTTCTATTAGGAAAAAAATTTTTCCCCGTATAAACAGACCTTCGCTCTTCTCTTGCGATGGCAAAGGAATTGGGGATGAAAAGCAAAAGTTCACTATTACAATAATTCACTCAGTTTGTACAAATCAGTTTCTTAGTTTATCTTCAACACGTCGTTACAAAATGTTTCTAGCACCTTAGCTGATGTGAGTGCCCCATTTAAGACGACAATTCCGTCTTGTTACAGTGATTACAGTCTCCCAAAAACATGGACGACAATGCAAAAAATGGCTGATAATTTAATAAAAATTCAATCCAAGCGTGCATAGAGATGGTCCATTCTTTAGCAATACTAACCGCTGTCTTGGTGTTTGTGGAAGAGTCGTGTGTGAACTTGAGATGCCTGCTCTCGCCACCTAAAAGAAATTAGATAAAAAAGATGAACTTTTTATTGTTCCCATTTTCAAACAATTATTACTGAATAGACTAGTCATTCAGTGAGCAAGCGCCGGGCCAGGGGAGTAGCCGGGATTTCTTTTTTAAGGGAAGGGGGGGGGGGGGGTTCACATTGTGTCAAAGTGAGGGTACTCACCAGATTGTCATGTTGACCTCCACAACTGTTGTAAGTTATTGAAAAAAGGCTTACGAAAGAGGGGGGGGGGGGGGTCCACGGGTACCCCAGGACCACCCTAGCTACGCTCTTACGTTGGACGGAAGAGAAGTTTAGTTCTGCTCCGAGCTGCTCCGTTAAATTTAAAACACCTACAAAGTTTACGTTCCTCTGAAGAGTGGTTTCTTGGAGCGACAGGTGAGAGTGCATATAAACAGAAGGAGAATCTGGATGTCGATCTGGGGAGTAAAAAGGTGACTATCGAATGTATCCTTCACCACCACCATAGATTTTTCTTCCAACTCGGCGTTGCTGAACTCGCAGATCTTGCACACATCTGGAAAAGCTAGGTATTCAGAAAATAGTTGAGAGCTTTGAACGAGCCACCCAATGTCTGTCATCTCCTTGTCGTAAAATTTGTACCACTCAATGGAGTCGGTGAAGCGGACGTATTTTTTGTTTGCCGCTGTTGAACGTTTGAATTAAAGTAAACAACGCTGCCAGCATCCACAAAACCTTCTCTGGTCTTACTGGCATGAAAAATACCAGACCCATATGCAGGCAATGGGAAGGTATAGCATTCTTCAAGTTCCAACGTTCTTAGAAAGCTCGTGGTGTCCATTTTGACAATGGGCCGTGAGAATAGAAGCCGGTTATTTGATCGGCGTTTTCTAAATCTGAAGTTAGCGGGAAAAAAAAAGTAGCTACTCTTCCATTGTTTATGCCAAGCCCAATTGGAGACTATATATGGTAAAAAGTGATACTATTGGTCAGGTTTAAGCGACGTAAAGAAGTTTTGAAACATGGCTGACAAGAAATAAGTCTTTCTGAAAGTTTCGTGAATATTCCTGATGTGAGTCCGTTTTCTTTCAAGTTAATATCGACACCATCTGTTTCAGATACTCTTCCAGTCAATTTTGCTCGTTTAGGAGTGTAGTTAATTATTGATCCAGCCGGCAAGCATTCGAGACGTATACATCAAGCTTAAATTTGAACGTATGCCCGCATATTTTTATCCCTCTTTAAAGCATTGCACAGATTAGTAAGTGAACCGAATCGAATTGCCTGAACATACCACACCAGAATGTGTTGACTATCACATCAAATGCTTTCTGAGAAACTTTAAAATCAAGTTCACTGTTTCCTTTGAACAAACCTAGTCCTCTGAGCCATCTGGTATTTACTAAAAGATGTAAACCGTTCATGAAGGAAGGAGTCACACCTAAAATATATATTTGTTAATTAGACCTTCCACGTCAAAAATCAACATCCATTCCCAGCGCGAAGCCAAATGTTTCCATGTACGTCAAAATATTCGATTAAAAGAAAAATAAACTATCGTGGAAGTACAGTGAACTCTTTAAAGGCCTGGCATAAAGAGGAAACATGTTTCCATAAATGTTTACCGGGTGGCAAAATTGGTAGGAAACACGAGAAAATATGTAGCTCACCGAAATGGCTAAACGAGGAAACATGTGAATGCGCACTTTCAAATTGGCCCTGACCTTGGGGAGTTGGGACGGGACTGGCCGGCAACATTTTTCTTACACACTTGACGATCGCAACATGGCCGATGTTGAAGTCAATGTTGTGATTGCTGTGATTGTGGCCCTATGGATGAATAAAAACAGAAAAAGCGAAATAAAGGGCCGGGCAGATTGTGGTTTAGAAGAAGAAACGAGAGGGGGGCGTTTCGGACAATTGTAGGCGAATTGTCGGCGGAGGACACGGCCGCGTACGAGTCCAAATGCTGCCGAACAAATGTTGCCGATGGTTCAGTGCCGCGCGGAAACACAGAATGTTTCTGCCGTGTGGCAAAAACATACTTTGTTTGTTGGAAACAAAAATTGACGTTGGAAACAATTTTGCCCGTACGACAAAACTGGGAAACATTGGGGGAACATACGCGCGCTACGCATGTTTCTGGAAACATGTTTCCACGTTTTGCCAGGCCTTTACACAAGAGAACAAAGGCAGCACACCCAATTGCTCGTCCTTATTAGTCAAGAGTCATCGTGTTAAAAAGCTCATTGACGAAAACAATTTCCACCAGACCTTATAAAAGATCAAAGTTTGGTCACAAAGCAAAGGCGACGCACCCGATTGCTTGTTCTTCTTGGCCGTCGATAAAACCAGGAACATGGAACATTCCGGAACATTGCGGAACATCCCGGAACATCCCGGAACATTCCGAAACATCGCATAGTTATAATAATTATGAGAAAAATATGTAAAATTACATTTTCAAAACTAAATAAACAAAAATAAACTGGTATCAGCTCGAAAATGAAAAGATATTATTGGGGATAGGGGAGTCGGTAGTGGAGGGGTAGGAAGCGTTGGGTTTTCATTCAACTGACTGCAAGGAGTGCAGGCTCCTCTTCTTTGCCGCCAATTGCTTCACGTCGATTCACAGTACTCTGTTTTTCAACACAAACATGGGCGATTCGGACGATGAATGCCAGGTAATTCATTGTGTCTTCTTTTTTGATCCCTGATTTCTTCAGCATCTGAGGTGTTCGTCTAAGCATCATACAGTTGCTTGTTAAGTCAGTAGCCATAGTTGTCACTGTTCAGTCTTCATGTTGCTATTTACCATCCCCAGTTTTCGCGCCGCTCCGCTTGGCATGGAACGTCTGACACTATGACCCACCAAGCCTTTCCGGAAGCCCGAGTAACAAGCAAGTTATTATTACCTAGTAGTAATTAAAGATTAGGGCAGCGCGTTCACTCGCGCGCACGTACTTCGCATGTCTGGTCTACTCTGGTGGTGTTCGAATGGCTCGATAGAAAACTAAGTTTGATCGAATGCCAGATAACGATCTGCACGGGATCTGCAGTTGAACTAGCCATGAATAGATTATAGCCTGCGGTAAAAGTAATTTTAATTAATTAAGTACTGACTTGTACTGGACAAAAACATTTTCCAGTTTCAGATCGCCAACACTTGTGACAAATATTTCTTGAGACAATAAAGTTTTGACCAGCGACCCTGCAAGACAGCGCGCGCGTCGCCAAATGTTTTAAATTTTGTGTTTGTATTTGTTTACACTGTCATCAGAGGTCGAGCAGTCCGAACTAGTTTAGACAAGAAACTCAATGCCGAAGAGTTTCTATTTGTATCTCATGGAGAAACTATTTCTTTATGAGAAATCGTGTATACGCATATCTTTGTACTGACGTAATGAATCAAATAAAGAAATCACACTCGTGTACCCATATTTTTAGGTCTGATTAAGGAGTTCGAACGCCACCACCTTGGTTTTCTGTGAATAACGAAATCTGGGAATAAGGGACAGTCACGTGATTAAACTGACGGCGAACGACTGGAAGGAATGGATTACTCTTCTTAGTTGCTAGCCTTCACTAATTGCAGTCACTTTAATTTTTCTTTCTTTTTCCTTTTTTTGTTTTGTTTTTGTTTTTATTTTCCGAGCTGATACCAGTTTATTTTTGCTTGATTTAATTTTTAAAAAAATTAATTTTGCATATTTTCGCCTAATTATTATAATTATTCGATGTTCCGGGATGTTCCGGAATGTTCCGGAATGTTCCATGTTCCAGGTTTTATCGACGGCCGTTCCTCATTAGGCAACACACCCGAGAGAACATGTAGTTAACTCTGACTTTCTTTTCAAATAAAAGAAAATTATAATTATAAAAGTACCTAGTTATATTTGTTGCACTGGGAGGGATGAACATTGATTGTCGAATTGGCAACGTCCAAGAACTTAAACACATTTAATTTAATTACTCAGGTGATTGTAGAAATTCTCGCGCTCTTACTGGTCGAGAATGGCGTCATATTCCGCTATATTCACCTCTGACTACTTTTCGAAAGGCCGTCGATAAAATCAGGAACATGGAACATTCCAGGACATGCCGGAACATTCGGGAACATCCCGGAACATCGAATAATTATCATAATTACGCGAAAAATATGTAAAATAAAATTTTAAAAAATCATATCAAACAAAAATAAACTGGTATCAGCTCGGAAAATAGAAACAAAACAAAAACATAAAAAAAGGAAAAAAGAAAGAAAAATGAAAGTGACTGCAATGAGTGAAGACTAGCAACTAAGAAGAGTAATCCATTCCTTCCAGTCGTTCACCGTCAGTTTAATCACGTGACTGTCCTTCATTCCCAGATTTCGTTCTTCACAGAAAGGTGGTGGCGTTTGAACTCCTTAATCAGACCTAAAAGTATGGGTACACGAGTGTGATTTCTTTATTCAATTCATTACGTCAGTACAAAGATATGTGTATACACGATTTCTCATGAAAAAATAGTTTCTCCATGAGATAGAAATAGAAACTCTTCGGCATCGAGTTCCTTGTCTAAACTAGTTCGGACTGCTCGACCTCTGATGACAGTGTAAACAAATACAAACACAAAATTTAAAAACATTTGGCGACGCGCGCGCTGTCTTGCGGGGTCGCTGGTCAAAACTTCATTGTCTCTAGAAATATTTGTTACAGGTGTTGGCGATCTGAAATTGAATTTTAAGTGTCGCCAACAGTTCAAATGCATCTCCTGGAAAATGTTTGTCCAGTACAAGTTAATACTTAATTAATTAAAAATACTTTTACCGCAGGCTATAATCTATTCATCGCTAGCTCAACTTCACGTGCAGATCGTTATCTGAGATTCGATCAAACTCAGTTTTCTATCGAGCCATTCGAACACCACCAAAGTAAACCAGACATGCGAAAACCGCGCGTGAACGCGCTGCTCTATAAATCTTTGATTACCACTAGTTTATTAATGATAACTTGCTTGTTACTCGGGCTTCCGGAAAGGCCGAGTCTGCACTTAGTGGATCATAGTGCCGGTGTTCCTAGTGGAGCGGCGCGAAAACTGGGGATGATAAATGGCAACATGAAGATGGAATAGGGACAAAACTATGATACTGACTTAACAAGCAACTGTGTGATGCACAGACAAACACCTCAGATGTTGAAGAAATCAGGGATCAAGAAAGGAGACACAACGAATTACCTGGCATTCATCGTCAGAATCGTCCATGTTTGTGTTGAAAAACAGAGTGCTGAAAAGCGACGTGACGCAATTGGCGGGAAAGAAGGGGAGCCTGCACTCGTTGTGGTCAGTTGAATGAATACCCAACGCTCCCTACCCCTCTGCTACCGACTCCCCTATCCCCAATAATATCTTCTCATATTTCAAGCTGATACCAGTTTATTTTTGTTCATTTTAGTTTTTAAAATTTAATTTTACATATTTTTCGCATAATTATGGTAATTATTCGATGTTCCGGGATGTTCCGGAATGTTCCATGTTCCTGGTTTTATCGACGGCCCTTTTCGAAATGGTTGCCTCGCACTTTGTCGAAGTCTCTGAAGAAGAAATGAATATAATGAAAGATAACGCTATTCCGAGAAACGCCAAACATGCTACGAAGTTCGGAGAGACGCTTTTCAAAAGTAAGATGTGAATTACGAAGAACTAGACGCTTTGCTGCGTGTACCCAGGCAGTCGTTATACTGAGAAGCAATAGCTATATAGCAATTGAGCTAAATGTTCTACATTTGAAGTTGTACTAAATTCAATCGAATTGATGTGCTTAAGCTATTCTGCTTTTGATTGCATTTGTTGGAATCGATTAATAGCTTATTACTCCTTTGCAAGTCTCTAGGGTGTGAAATGAGTCAAGGTCTCTATATCAACCTATAAACGTTTCAGTCTATTTTCCTTAGCCTTTGTCGTTGTTATTTGCGTTTCTCAAGCAAGCGAGACATTTTGAATTCATAGTTATGGTGATGCGTGACATAGACCTACGAACGCGGTTTTTGAAATCATATACTTACCTCGAGATTTTTAGCCCATTTAGAAGTTTTAGGAGAAGTATTAGGAGAAGTGCTTATGTAAGTGCTTGTTTGTTCAGTACAGATAATCAGTCGCCTAGATAGCCAAAGTAAGTTCCAGATGTTTACAATATTTTCCGGCCGCAATGTAGGCGTACCGCGGAGGTACACCAACATGGCGGTTCCATACTGGTCTCTGTAAATTTGTGCAAAATATTTCGACGAATATCTGAGCTTGGGAATACGTACAGACTTAAAAATTCGAGGAGTGTCATCTTTATTAATCTCCTATAACATCACAATCTCTTGATTTTATCCAGTAAATGGTTTTCGAATAAATTTTTTATTGCGTCAGTGAAAGACAAGAATTGTTTTGCTGGGGTCAACATACATTAGTTTCGTTCAGCTTAAATGTACAATAATTCGCTACATGAGTTTCACTCTTGTTAAGACACATAACTCTGTTACAAGCAAATAACGAGATAATATCGTTTAGTTCGAGATTTTATCTTAATTATGCTTTACGAAGTTTCCCAGAGCATTTTACTTAGGTGTACTCGAACAGATGAATTCGTAAACAAATTCTCTAACCTTTCTGCTCTTGTGGCTCAGACGTTCTTGAGCTCGTGCTGGGATTCTGCTTGGTTCACGATCACGTCTAAAAATACGAAGACGCTTCTGAGGATGCTTTTTATCAAGTTGAAGAGTTGATAGCCCCGGTTGATGGCTCCTTTGGTATAACATGATTCATGATTCACTCAAAATGTTCGCTCGTAAATTGATCTCTCGTAAGGCTTGCAGCGACCCGTTCCGAAAACGCTTAACGTCCTTTAGTGTTGGTCTACCTTGAACGGTGTGTTCGTTTGTATGTGATTTCATCGCCCTAGAAATCATGGAATCCGTGCTAACTTTTCTCGACGACAACCTCTGTGAATTCCATGTGCTGTACGCATGCACAGGTGGCGCATGCGCTTCTGGGTAAAAAGCTTGAAACCCACCTCACAGAATTTTTTTAAACTTTGCAAAAAGTTGCATCTTATCAAGCTTGTCACAATTCCATAACAAAAAATGAGGGTCACCTAGCCCGTTTTTGAGTTATAAGCGCTTAATTGATTAATTTAAAACTCTATCCCTCCCGATGTACCGATTTTGGTCACTCCAGTGACCACAGATTGAAAACGTGACAGAAAATTGGCGTTACTTTTGATTCTCACCAAATTTGGACAGCGGGATGATCTCATCATTAGCCAATTACAGGCCATTTTCCAGCTCTTTTCGTCATATCCCCCATCGGGAAAGTTTTGTCGGATCGGACCGGACCGGATCACGGAAGGGATCACGGATCGGATCACGGATCGGATCACGGATCGGATCACGGATCGGATCATGGATCGGATCACGGATCGGATCACGGATCGGATCAAGGAAAAAAAATTCAAAATTCAGAATAGAAGATTAAAAATTCAAAATTTTGCTGAGCAAATTACATTAGAGCGACTACTGTGAGCAGAACGTTTTATTTAATTCAGGTGTGATATTCCTTTATTCCTTTATAATGTCAAAGGTAAACTGTCATAAAACGAGTCAGCATGGTAATAATAGGACGAACGTATGAATCGAAACACAAAAACTAAAAACACACTAAAGAAATTAAACACCTGATGATTCCAAACAATTTTCGTTTTTGAGACAAGTCTATACTTTTACAATATGTGAGGTTGAAACACGATATTTCGCACTGGAATAAAACGAAACAAACCATATGTATTTCAAATAAATATAGTTGTTTTACAAAAAATTCTAGGAATAACCGTGAGACATCGATAGTCTGAGCGATAACGTAACCCGAGAATAAACAACATTTTAGGAGTTACGTCACGATTTTTAGTGTCATTTTTAGGGTCGTAAAGAGCTGGCTTTAAATAGAATAAAACGTTAAGGGCCCATTAACCGATCTTTTCGAGCCGTTGCTAAGGAAAATTTATTCTCATATAACCTCATCATCTTTAGTTAGTTTAGAGTTATTTCATGTGTTTTAACTTTTTCATGATCAGCAGCACTAGTGATGACGTCATCAGGCCACGCCCATGGTCATGTGACTAATACTGAAAAAACGCAAAGGCTTCCATGCAAATTCCATTATCGGGATTTTTTCATTGATTTAATATTTTAATTCAAATCTTCATTACGCTATGCATAGATTTTGTTTCATTTCTAAAAGGTCAGATTTTGAGAGAATTTCAAAAATAAAAACATTCGTAATTTTCTGAAAAAAGCATGATTTCGAAAAAGGAATGCATAGCTATGTCTCCAACTGTGGCTTTAGTCGAAATCCGTCCAAAAAGGCTGGATTTAATGAAAAACCGCGTTTCCTTTAGCATTTAAAGAAACCGGAAGTGCGCTCGATATATATTGGAAGTTACCCTATCAGCGCGTGCGCAATTTACACTACCAGAGCCTTTCGGTAAGATCAAACAAAGCCACACGGAGTTAGTTTTTCTCTTTCTATTGCTCTTGTTTTTCTGTCTTTCTCTTATTTTGTCTTTGCTTGTACTTTTTTTACTTTGCATTTTGTGAAACACAAAGAAAAACATGAAAAATGTAAGCAAATTTGCAAGTTAATGAGTTGTTTTTATTTTCCGCGCTCAGGCTGACGTAAGTAACCGGAAGTGAAATTTCACCTCCTTAGCAACGCGCGCAAGCGCGCGCATAAATCGGTTAATGGGCCCTTAAAATGATCGTGTTCTAGGATAGAAAACACTTAAGAGGCAAGAACAAATCAAAACGGAATGAGGATCGTTAAGGATGGCAAAGATTAACGAGGATTGTAAATGACGAACTTGAAAAACTAGGCTAGTTTTTTCAAGATGCGCAAATCGTGACATAGCTCCTTTAAAGCAAGTCATGTCCTTAAGCTTTCGTACGTAAGTTCTCATTAACTGTAACGCCAACTGTAGCGCTCACATCTGACACGACAATGTAGCTGAGAATTAGCTACTGATACTAACAACAATTTCAAAAACGAGAATGGGAGGTTCACGCAAGCTTCGAGCCAACTAACGTTCAAATATCACTACATCTGCCTGTTCATTACAATTTAAATTCGTCGTAAATTAGGCGCTTATGCGGCTTTTTAAATGACCTCTTGTCATTCTCTGTAGTTAACATATCATTGCGTCAAATTCGAAATTCTTATTTTCATTTAACATATTTTAGTTTTCCACTTTTATTTTTTTATCTATTATTATCTTATGAACGATTTGATTTTTTTGTGGATTGCTTTGTGGAAACTTTGTTTTTTTTTTTCTGTGATCCGATCCGTGATCCGATCCGTGATCCGATCCGTGAACCGGTCCGTGATCTGGTCCGTGATCCGGTCCGTGATCCGGTCCGGTCCGGTCCGATTCAGATTTTGTCGACGCCGCCGCTAACGTCAGATTTAGAAAACGCCGGTCAAATAACCGGCTTCTATACTCACGGTCCAGTCTCAAAATGGACACCACGAGCTTTCTAAAAACGTTGGAACTTGAAGAATGCTATACCTTCCCATCGCCTGCATATGGGTCTGGTATTTTTCATGCCAGTGAGACCAGAGAAGGTTTTGTGGATGCTGGCAGCGTTGTTTGCTTTAATTCAAACGTTCAACTTCAACAGAGAGATGATGTCCTAGAATCCACGTTGCTGGCGCAGTTAGTGGCAAACAAAAAATACGACCGCTTCACCGACTCCACTGAGTGGTACAAATTTTACGACAAGGTGATCGCAGACATTGGGCGGCGCGTTCAAAGCTCTGAACTATTTTCTGAATACCTAGCTTTTCCAGATGTATGCAAGATCTGCGATGCTGTAGTTGAGATTTTCAACAACGCCGAGTTGGAACAACACTCTATGATGGTTTTGAAGCGTACCTTCGACAGGCTCGCGGAATCTCAAGAAGGTCTGACTTTGTTCAGTTCCAACAGCTCGTCGTTGAAGGAAGGCAACTTCCAAATTTTGGCATGCACATTTAACAAGAAGCACCAAATCAGCGCCTTCCTCCTCCGTTCCCATTTCAAGTCCAATAAAATTGTATGCAATTACTTTTTCGAAAATATGAAGAAGAACGACGTACATTTGTTCAAGTCCGCTCAAGCAATTACCTTGGACGAAGATGTATATGCCCAAGTCCGTGAAGACGTAAAAAAGAAGCTGGGAAAAAGGACCAAGGACTATGTTATCAACCTGCACATTGGGTAAAGAAACGTATGACCTGAACAGTGAACATTTTAGCTACAGTCTATATTGTACGCTCAGTTAAGTCTTGACATTCTTAGCTCGATTCAGGTTTAGACTGACTGCACTAAAGTTAGTTTTACTTTTTGTCAATAAAGATCCTACTGTTCTATTTATTTTTATCGGTATAAATCTCAGTGTGGATGGAAAGCGAGTCGTGCCCTTTGCTTAGTTTAGTGACTCGGTTGTAACGAAAGCTGATAGTACGCTATCTACAGAAGAAATACAGGAAATTATGGACAATGCCGCCTCAGTAACAACAAAAAAGCCACAAACTTCGAGATTAGATTATCTGACGGTCCCCTTAAAAGTTGCAAAATTAAAATATGACCGTCGAGATTTTACGCATTCATGAAGTTTACATAACAAAAACAATGTTTACCTTAACAGAATGGCTTACTAGTCCTGGTGGCATCAAATTTTCCAAACCGATATAAGAAATGTCAAAAGAAGAACTGAATGTTTGTTTGAAGTGTTTTTACACTTCTGCGAGGAAGAAAGATGGCACGTATTACAAAACTTCATCCACGAAATCCAGAAGAGCCGCCATTGATCATTTCCTTCGCACGCCGCCGCACAACCAACTGTTTACCGCTATCTCTGACCAGACAAATGAATTATTTGAGCATTTGTAAAAGGCCTCGGGAAAACAGGCATCATTGCCTCAGGAAAACAGGTATCATTGCTCATTTCCAATGAGCAGATGAGGAAACTGTTCGACTTAAGCGAACTCGGATCGGTCGAGAGTGAAAATCCCGCACAGCTACAGAGGACGACCTAGTTTTATCTCGGTCTCTTTTTGGCCACGAGGACGAGAGAATCAACGACAGCTAGCGCCAACAATTCTGTCCTTGCGAAAAACACCTCAAGGAGTTGAATGTTTTGAGCTGAACCGAAGTAAGCCCGGTTCTTTACCAGCCACGAAAAACCATCAGGGTGGCCTCGGATATTCTGAAGATGAATCTGACGCTCGGATAGTTTCTGTCCCTGACTCTGAATCTGGCCAACAATGAGCTCCACACAGACAGCTCGAAGTCCCTAGGCTTTCAAAGCAAGGAAATCCTGAAAGAGGTCTTGTCGAACATAATTTTGGCACAACGTCTGTGTCACATGGCGATCAAAGTTTTCCTCAGCATTATTACAACGGCAATGTGCAAGTGCACAAGTATTCGGCTCTTCTCCATGACTCGAACTTGAGCGCTTTTCAAATTTTCTGACCAAGGTTATATCTCCTTCATGTGGTAGATGTTCCTTGAATTCTATTTGATTGCAAATTCGCTTGCTTCGCTTTCAAATTTTTCATTCAACTAATTTTACAAACGACGCGCATGTCATGTGATTTCCCACTTGCTGTTGTTTTTGCCACATCGACTTCCGGTCGCTTAGTAAAATTAAAATTTAATAAAGTAAAGCTATAATTTCCAAGTATACAGACTCACCGAATTTAATAAAACAATTATTCCATTCGCGCTTGTTGGATATGAGATTGGTTATAGCCAACTCGGCCCTACGGGCCTCGTTGGCTATTTACCATCTCATATCCAACGCGCGCTCATGGAATAATTGTTAAGTATTCTCTGTGTTGCAATTATTTCACGCAATTCATTTCCTTACAGGTTCACTCGATTTTAGGTCCAAGGAGTGGATGGTAATGCCCTCCATTAACAGGCAAATAACGTTATCCACTGGAGAGCCGTTTGCTTTACGGGTGGAGTTATCTAACCTTTGAACAACCCAGCCCAGGTGAATTAACGAATGTTTCAACTCGCATGCGTAATAAGGTTCTAGATTATTGCAGTTCCTGGTGCTGTATGAGAAGCAATCTTACTATTTTCCTGTATTACCATCAAAAGGCAAGCATTCTCTCAAATTGATTAAAAAGCACCTCGCCTCCAGAAAACGGTAACCCGACCAGATTCAGCGTGAGAATCATGGGAAGAGAAGCTTTCAGGTGTCCCCAGTCCGCTGTGTTATCACCCGTCGAGATGGGACCTGGAACCCAATGATTTACAAAACACTTAGTTTGCACAAGCGCAACAAATCATTCGCAACATTTACTGCTTAGATAACGAATAGCTCTTAAACTAGAGATTCCATTCCCTCAGATGCACTACCTAACTTGTCAGCACCGTGATATACACTCGTTCGCGCTGTGTACGTAGCCATGTGCTGGTAGAAGCCGTAGACATTATGAATATCGCGGTGTTCCCAGTCTCCGTGGTGTAGCGCGTCCTTGTGCATGGTTATTTCTGGGCCATGGAAAACGGGTGGCTGATGTGGAAAGAAAGAAGATGCAAGAATTGTAAATGACAGATTATATAATAACCCAAGTTATTCTCGCATTTTGATTGGTTCTCGCCTATGATCTGTTAGAGGACAGACCCATGATTGAGGTAATCATTACAAAATTTTTCCCTCCGTATTTTAAAATGGCGGAAAGTTTTGAGAATTAACATAACATTTTACGTGACTGGGGAAAGATAAGGTACGAAAGAGTCTTGACGAGGCATTGGACAGGTACGAGTGTGGAAGAAGAAAGAAAAAGCCGTTTCTTTTCTAGAAAATGACTCAGAAAAAATACTCGAGCAGTGTCAGTCGGCAGTGGAGCGAGACTATAAACCAAACATAACATTGGTCTTGAAATTACTTTAAGGTAAGAAACCATTGCTTCGCCTCGAATTTAACAAAACCAATATACAAAATGTTTATGTCATTAATTTATTTAAAAAATTCAACTTTTGTCAGTCTCAAAATGATTTCTGAGACAGTTTGATTCCAGGAATTAAACATCAAAACATCATCAGTATAAATAAACACATAAGTAAGTTTAACCTTGTTTTCCGACGCGAATGTTCCAGTCCGTTTTAGGGCACAGTAGCGAGAAAAGGAGAACTCACTACCGCTCACGGCCAACTGTATCCCACTTATAAGGTGTCTCCGACACTCTATCAAACTGATTTGAGAATCACCAACCACAGGGGACACAAATTTCCACCGTCACTGACGCTCCTTTCATTCAAAACTCGAATCGAATGGCCTCCAGTGTTGATCGCGACCGCAAGTTTTTCGAGCGTATTTTTTCAACTCCTGCAATATTCAAGACAACATACAAGCTTTTCGGCTTACAGGGCTGCTCTGATGACAAAAACTGACTTGACTTTTCAGCATTTTCTTTAAGATTTGTAGATTTCGCAGTTCAACTCTGCTGTCGCTGTAAGTTTTCAATCCACGAGAAGCGATTTTGACTCAAGTTTGACAGTGGCGTGATTTTCCTGGACCAATCACAATTCTTTGCTGCGCATAGCAACCAATGAGATTGCTTCTTTTTGTGTAGCCAATAGATTACGTCAAATGGCTTTATTTCGTGTTCGCCAAAGTGGGCAAGGGCCGGCTCTCGAGTTATGTTGAAAGATTTTAAAACAAAAAGGGCTTTTCTGCTGTTTCTTTATTATATAAAACAAACAGATTCCATGCTGCCGTGCGTCTGTTCAGTAATACATCACAGAAGACGTCAAAATGTGGTAAGAACATCAGTGACACACTCGGCTATCGCCTCGTGTGCCACTTATTTGTTCTTACCACATTTTGACGTCATCTGTGATCTACTACTGAACAGACGCACGGCAACATGAAATCTATTTGTTAAATAGAATGTAGTTCTTGTTGAAAATGCTTTTCCTGCATTCTTGATATTCAAATGTCTGAACTTGTAAGAAAAAATGACTTTCCGAGTGCACTCACTGTCCGACCGCTGGTGAAGGGGAACGAGGACTCAAGGAATAAGACTGGAGTTAAATGCACATTTGTCTCTCCCCCAGGCTCCTCACGGCCTCGCCACTCGTTTTCGCGGCTTCCCCGCTTTGTGCGAGCGCTCAAATTGCTTAAACCCCCAAGCTACGCAAGCTAGAGCAGCGCCAGAGAGAGTCCTATACTTCAAGTCGGAGAGGAAAGAAAATATCAATTCATTATTTTGTGCGTCACTATAGGAGATCACTGTTTGCTCACAGTGATTATCTGATCGAGGCAATCTTGCAAATGTCAGAGGAAAAATAGGTGATACATTAACTAAAGGATACGACAACGGCAATGTCGCTAAAAGGAAAAATATTTGTTGAAAGAAAACACACAAACTTAATATCCCGCAAGTTTTCTTTATTCCCCAATCGATAAAAAGTACAAGTTTCCTTAGGTTTGTTTTCACTTAATAGCGGCAACCCACAGTTAAACACTGTATACTACATACACCCTCAAGCAATGAACGATTTCAACTGCATATATGCGGAGTACTACAAACAAGACTTCTCAGGCTTGTATTAGTCTTATATATAGGAATAACCCCACTATCCTATACCCTATACGCTATACTACATACCCCCTCAAGTAATGAACGATTTAAACTCAGACATGCAGAGTACTACAAACAAGATTCCTTAGGCTTGTATTAGTTTAACAGCAATAATCCCACAGCTTAAAACCATATAGAAATAAATGATTTCAACTGCGCAGACAGGCAGATCACTTGGCAGCCTGGGTAACAGTGATCTTGCCGATGTGACGTCGGTTGGAGAAGTTGTTGTTGCGCGTGCTCATATAGCAGTACTCCCCAGGCTTCGTGATGCGGAAACACGGCGGGTTGCAGGAGGCTGGGGCGTTGTCCAGTTGACTCTGAAGAGCCTGACCGTGATTTTGCACTTGCCCCGTGAAACATCCCGTGTTGAGATGAAGATTCAACTTGTGAGCATCGAATTCATCAACACGGTCGACCACTTCGAGGGGCAGGCTGGAGCAAACTTTTGGTTTGAGATAGCTGCATCCTTCCTTTACCCAACAAACGTTGGTGCGATCAGTACCTGAAACGAAGATCAACCAATTTCAAATTGTATATTAGCGTTCTTTTTTCCTCTCTTTCTTGGATTACTCTTTCGATTTTGCAAGGGACAGCGAACTTTTCCACAGAGGAAACACCCATTATTTTGATAGCTGCACAAATACAATACTGTATTAATAGTTATTTCCAATATCCCGGGGTGCGGAGTATGGCGTGCGGGGGAGGGGAGGGTCACATGCTGAAAGGACGGGGATGGTCGTCATCTATCTTAGGGGTGTAAATCACGGATTTTGATCTCGCTTTGGGTCTTTAGGACGGAACGCCACTATCTATATTTTAGGGTTTGTGTCTGTCTATTTTTAAGGGGTCACATAAAGTTCAAGCCACGTCTACATTGGTCTCCTTTATGGGTTTAAATCAAATTTTCCAACCAGCATCCTTGTCTTTTTGTGAGATTATGCAATATTATTACATAATCTCATATAGTCATCGTCCATGTTGAAGGTTTGAGGATTTTATGAAACCTGAGAATCTTTTCCCCGATGAGAGTTTATAGTTAATAAAGATAGTGAAAACTCGAGGCGAAACCGGTCTGTCGCATTTTCAGACAGAGGCAGACAGGATGATTTTGGAAACTGCCTTTGCTTCTGGTCAAATCCCTTCTAAACGGCTCAACCAGACCCAGGAACACAGGCAAATAACAGTGCATTTATTTTGTAAATGACTATGTTATTGCTGATACAGTGTTCGGGTCCCCTGTGCTTTGGAAAAGCGAGAAGAATTTCTTGAACGCAAATCGAATGAGAGCTTTAAAGCGGACTACAGGCCAAAATTTAAGCTTGCTCTTTTGTTTTTTAAGCGGTGTGTGGTGAATAAAATCCCAACTTGCGGTGTTGCAGTGATCTCAAACTGTTCGGTGTACGATGTTTGTGTTTTTCACGCTACCGTGATCGGTGAAATAGAGTTATTTGCGGTGCTCTGGTTTCTTGTTTGACCTTCCGTACTAATTTATGACAAGCACGTACCATTGTTTTTAACAAAATACAGACCAACACTGTCTAGTTAAAACTTCAGTCCCTGAAGGGATTACCTTGAAATTTAAACCTTTAGATTTTTACTTTTAAATGAAGGTGTCGATCTATCTTCAGCTGCCAATCCGAAGCTGTTTTCATTAATACATAACTTGACAAGTAACTTTACCTCTGCCACGCTGGACCGAATTTATTATTGACTGCGTAACTTTTTTTAGCTGATTTACAGTCAATGAAAAGCGTTGTGATGTGTTCATTTCGTGGAAAACTGTTAACGCCACCCGAGACAATAGAAAGTTATCCAAGACAAAATCTCGATTTACCCCGTGATCAACCGTGATTTAGGTCGGTAACCAAGATTGAGATGACAGATATATCAAGTCCACTTGCGGTCACATGGTATCTCTCTCCCCGTGGTGTCCAGATTGCGTCAATCTCATTTGGTTGCATTTTTGACAACGTTTGTTTTCATTGCCAAAAGGCAAGCCAAATCCGGACCAGCCACTCGGAAAATATATTCGAACGTACGTCTAGATAGTCTGAGGTTCTCTTTTCACCATCTTTGAATTAACGAAATTTCCGCGTGCAAAAGGGTTTCAAACCAGAATTGGTTAGCGAAGTCATTAAAAGCGTTCCCTCTCGGCTCAGCGATTTCTGAAAGTTGCGCGGTTTTGGAATTTGAATCGCCTGGTTAGCGGGTTAAATGAATAAAAACAGCAGTCACATTCAACTAGAGAATGTTGGTCTGTAAACAAACGCCTAGAAAAAAAATGTTCAGCTAGTTAATCGGCCTACTGAATAACAGTTTATTTTAATATTTTACATGAATGTAAATGATTATCTTGTTCGGGTCCCCTGCGGTCTCAGTTCATTGACAGTAAATTAAAAATAACAATCATAACTTAGCATTGATGCAGAGCCTGAATTATGAAATTTTGCCGTGAAACCGAAGCGAGTTTCCCTTTGGGCGAGCGAGAAGATTTTCTTGAACGCAAATCTAATGGGAGCTTTAAAATTACTTACAGGCCAAAATGTAAACTTGTTCTTTTGTTTACGTTTTGATTTCATACTGAGTTAACGTGAAAACATAACATATAATAGTCATGCAAATATATCTCATAGAATTCTTTTTTCGAGAAAAAGAAATGTATTCCGTAACTTCTTTGATCTACTTGGCAATGGTTGCATTCGCTGTGCAAAGTTCAAGGGATTTTACGTGTCGAATTCCTTCGTTGTCCCGCGTCATGTTGCATGTAGGTCGCCTGTCTTGATCGCGCGTGGTTGATTCTTCACTCGAATTAGTGGCCATAATTTCCCTTCAGTTGAGCCTTGGTAAACTTGAGCGGTGATTACCTTCGAATTAATGTACACATCAGACCGAGAGGTGATTTGAAAACGAATTGCTCACTTTGATTTAGAGGTAATTCTAGAACCTATCTGGTTGAATCATGTGGTGTTCGACTAAAAAGCAATAGGCTACAATAATTCTAAGAAAAGGCGAAAAACAGAATCAAAAAGATAAAGACAAACAACTTACAGATATTTCCTCCTATTGATGTGAACTGGTAGATTGAAGAAACTGATGAACTTAACTGAAACTCGATGCAATTGACACGATTGCTGCTTGATATAATACATACCGAACAAATATCTTACGCAACGAATCACATGTATTAATTAACGTATTTTGAGGTAGTAGTATACATGATCCCAGAAGCTTTGTAGCTTTGATTCTTATCGTGTTAAAATAAACGTTTTGTTTATATGTTTATGTTAGTGATCGACGAGTTAAATTTTAAATCAAGTGTAACGCACGTAGGGAAAATGTCATCCTACCTACCAGCCCCTTAATGCGAACTTAAAGCGTTTTGACTTAGTTGAGTGATTCAAACGGAAAAACTTGAGTAACACATTGTCACTAAATCCATTCGAAATGGTTCATCACAATCAAGTCAATAAAGAAACAACTGTTCTCTGACGTTACAAGCAAACTTCTTGGTTGAGGACATAGACTGCGAGCAGTCTCTGTCTCTCTTTTGCTGGAAAATCCGTAAGGAAGAACGCAAAGAAGAAGGAGAGCCCCCCGCGCTACTCGCGCCTTGCGGCTTCGCCGTTCTTCTCCACGGACTTCCGAGCAAAAGAGAGACTGCTCGCAGTCTATTGAGGACATCAAGATTAACAATGTTTAGCTGCTCGCGTGGAGTCTAGGAGTCTCTAGAAGAACGATTTTGTCGATGGGACGTTCCAGGACCGCGGACTTGGTTTTCAGCCTGTCTCTCCTTACAAGCTTGTCTCTCTTGTTTGGTTTTACTTCGAGGAAATGACCAAGGGGCCACAAGTTTTCTACCACAAGTATAATGTCTCCAGTTTCAAAGTAACACCTTTATCTTTGCATTGATTGCCTTCCCACTTATAGCAATTAAACGCCCAGATACTGACTTTTAAAAACAAACTCCAACCGAATGGAAGAAAACTAAGCATAAGCTCACAAGTAAGCATTGCGGACCTATTTTATATGTGAGTCCCTTCCCCGCTAACCTCCCGGGATTCTTACTTTGTGCTCCTTGTCCATCATAGTGTGACGGATTGTTGTTGGAACCTAAAAATTGAAATTACAGTAAAACTGTAAGTGTTATATTTCTTGCAACCTGAAAATAATCGTTTGCAAGTTCATAAGTTGTTCAAAAATTCAAATAATCTTGAGAAGTACCGGATAAGTGGGAACAATTCCTTTCTTACAAAGGCTAATTAATTGACAACCAAGCCACACACTGTGAGTGAGTACACGGAATAACAATGAACTCTTAGCTTACGAAATATCGACTGATTTTGGAACTAAGAGAGGGGCAAGCATACTAAAATTTGCATTTTACCAAGTACACAGAGTTTTGAATGGGATCTTAAAACAAAGGGGCTTGAAAGAGAGGGAAGGAATGAGAATAAAGCTTAAACGGCAATAAGTAATTGAAACTACATTCTACATGTAATTCTTTTTTCTGACCTGACCATACAAAACACAACACATCCTCTGTCGTAACTGTAATACGTTCAGGAGTGAAGCGATATTCCATGGCCGGGTAAGTCTGCACGATGTTTCCTCTCTTTCCCATTCCTCCAATGTAGTAGATGTTGGCATGCTGATATTTCAGAGGCAGTTGATTTCGAGGTTTCAAAATGAATACATGACTTCTGTCCTGAAATGTTCGTCCGACCTGAGCCGTGTTCAAAGCGAGTTGGAGATCGGTTGTGTTGTCAGCAGCTTTTGCTACTGGATTAGCCGTAATACTGCAAAAGCAAAGATAAATAGCTGTGATAATTCCAAATTGTAGGAGAGTCAAGTTCTAGGAACCCAGAGCCACGACTGAGTCATGGTGATTGGTAAAGTGCTTTCGTGAACAGTTCTGGGGAATTTTGATACTCTAACAATTAGATTGTGAACTATCACGCGATAGAAATCGAGAGCGAATAATCTAATTGTTTCAGTATAAGTCTACAAGTCGTTCATAACTTTATCTAAATCATCTTCCTAGACAATTCGAAAACGCAAAGAAGCGGCCGCCAGTTTGTTTACAAGGGCACACTTCTACGCTACTCACTTTATATCTACAACAGTATAGATAGCGACTAGCGTAGCCAATCAGAGGACGGCATTCGTGATTTTTACACTATTAGCAGACAGTTAACCCTTTAAGTCCCGATAGTGCCATATGGCACAAGTCCATTGTTTACTTTTCGTGATGTTTTAGGTAAAATCGGAGTTTTTCAGCCGGGTCTCAAAAAGCACTCGAAAGATAACCCAAGCTGATTTTAATACATGTTTTACAACAACATAAAAGTGTTCCAAAGGCGAAGTTTCAAGGAATTTGGAGTTATGGCACATGTCGAAAAATATCTCTGAATTTTATTCCTAAATTAGGAATTCGACCTAGAAACTGAAAGGGATATTTTTAAAAATTGTGTCTTTATTCTCAAATGGCGCTCAAGTCAAGTTCTAACCTGTTTTGGATAGCTAAATACTTTGTCTTTCAAGAAAAAGTATCGAAAAGTTTTGGTTTTTCTTTCCACGCAAACGCAAATTAAGTTTAGATTACTAATTTTAAGCCTTTGCCATCGGTCATTTTGGTGACCGTCGAGGCGAAAATCGTTTTCCTCGGTTTTCTCGAATTTAAATTAAAGCGCTTCGTGCTCCAAAAAACTATATCACGTTTCATATCTACCTAAGGGCTATTTGTGGACGAAAAGAGAGAAAAATCGATTTTTCGACTTCTGCCGCCAAATTCAAATATTGCTTGGTTTTTCGTGACATTTGCTCTTAAGTTGTCTCCAGGTTTACTCTGCGTAAAAGTGAATACACATAAAGGAGATGATTTAGGAAATCCTCAGTTGTGGATGGTGATTTTGACGATGTTTTGCCATCTCCGCTTTTTCACTGACTAACATAAACCGTGACTTACTCATTATTGTTGTTGGCATCAAACTCGCGTGGAACGTCGTCAGTGGTGATATTGTATCTGTGAAAAAGATATATCTTTATGTTATTTACCAGCTGAGAGGTCCGTACTCACGAGAATCTGTGCCCGAAGTCTTGCATACCGTTTGGCTTCTCTTGTGAAATTAGCCCTTTCAAGACATGACAGATACTTAAACAATAGCTAGCCTCTTTAATTGGTTCTAATTGGAGGACGAACTGGATAGGAAAGGTGCAAGTGTTGGAAAATGTTAACGGTACTTTCACTGCGATCTTAAAAGGGAGTTTAAGAAAACCAAAACGGCAACGGCAACATCGCTTGAGAACATGAGACACTGAACAAGTGCGCAGTGTGCATAGTTTTCAAAGACAGGAAATCAACATATCATCAGTCATTAGATAGAGTAGCAACTACATCACTCTACAATTTAAGAGTAGTCAACTTTAAAAAACACGTGACCTCGATGAGCTTAAAACTTGAGGCCGCGCGCGAGAGAGAATTAAAGTTTGATGACGGTTGAAACTGAAGAGGGTGACGCTTATCTGCCTCACCTCAACCGCAACACACAACGCTGTGTCGTGTTGGACGGGAAGCAAGGAACCTTCCACTTGTACGTCGAAAAATTTCCCTCCATGCTCATTCCATTGTGGTTAACGACGGTGGATGGGGCGTAGATCACATCAGGGGGTTTGTGAAGGAGAACATACTGTAACTTGTTATCAGCTCCTTGTGAGATCTTGTGTGCGTCGTACGGTATACCTCTTGCCAGCTTCATTTCTCCCACATCATGGCAGGTGCTCAACACTCCGGAAGTTTTTTCCAAGTAGTTAGTAATGAATTTTGTCCAGGTTCCTCCGGCGGCTTTACAGGACTCCGCGGTGATGTATTTAGCGATGCATTGGAAGGCGGGATTATCTTGTCCGTTGGGTGGTGGACAAGTGATACCTTCTAAATTGTTTGGCATAACACACATGTCTGTAAAAGAAAGGTTGAAGAAAAAACTAATGACTGAAACTACATGTAATAGGGAGTTTAAGAAAACTACAACGCGAACGGTAACGGGGAAACCTGGTTGACAATTGTGGGACAAGCATAACACTAGTGAAATAACCAGGTTGCCTCTTGTGAGATAAGGTTAAAACTAGTGAAATAAGCACAAGCACAAGAAAAAGAAACATGTTCGATTTTTCTTGTGCCTGCGATTGTGTTTATTTCACTAGAGTTATGCTTATCTCACAAGTGTGAACCAGGCTTAAAGAAAAAATTTAATGAGCAGAACAATGGCTGTACACGTGCGTTGTAATTCTTGGTACATTTCTCTGCCGTCCTCTGCAAAACAGCAACGTGAAATGACCAACTTTTGCTTTGTGTAGAGAACGTGGACCAGGACGGATAATTTTTAAAAGTTGTATTTCGAATTTTACGCTGTGTTCCTTCTTCGGTTTCGAGATAGTACTTTGTTTCTCTTTTGACAAAGAGAAACAAAGTAAATGACTTTAGAGTATCGCGAGATTCGAAGGTAAAATATAAATTCACTTTTTAATCGACGTTGTCCTCGATGTCGCCGTCGTAGTTACTTAAACTCCCTGATATCAGCATAATCAATAGGCCACTTCCTAGTTGTCTTTTGCCTCCGGGTCAAAACGAGTCTTTAAGAGAAAACGTTGTCCGCCTACATGCTCATTGTCATGCAAATTAAACTCTTTCATATGAAATGGTTTGCACGAAGAACTCGTTTTGAAACAGAGGCACTAGGCAACTCGGATATTGCCTATTACAGCAATCACAATAACACAAATTGTGTACTGAACCAATCAGAACACGTGATAGAAAGTGAAACCGGTGGTCAGCGTGGAAAGAGTAACGTAAACCAATGGAAATATGATTCCCGGCCGTATCGATTCCGTGTGTTTCATGTTTTTCTGACCGATTGACTGCTAGAAACAGAATTTTTTAACATGACTGCTTAAACGGTCTCAGGCAAACTTACGCGGTCAAGGTATAATAAGTCAAAGGCTTCGTATTTTTGTAACACTTATCTGGTTCATTGCAGTGTTTTTTCAATTAACCTTCCAATTTTTTTCACCACAGCTATAGTCAAACAGCTCCCTTGATTCTTTTCAGTCAGCTATATTCGTCGCACTGACCAAACAGTCAGAAGACTTCTGTATTATGAATCTTATTGAAACTGTTATTCAGTTGGCAACAAAAGGCTTCGAGACGACAAAATGGAGTAGAACTGATTAACAAATCAGCTGCAAACAGGACCAACGATAAAAATAGAGGCGACAACAAGCAATGGTATTGACATGACAAAAAGCTTAAAAGTAAAACTCACATTTATGTCCATAATGAGTACTGTTGACGTATTTCTTCATCAAATCCTCGGTCTTTTTATCGCTGACCATGATAGCAATGTCCTTCCACGGGGTGGGGCCCCAGTAGGGAAAATAATCACGTTCCTCGGGGATTTCAAAGCCATATATAGTTCCACCAGTGTTTTGACGTGTGTAAAACGACCGATCATCTCCGAGGTGTTGGTCAGCGGTAAATAAACCTGTGCCATAAGCAAAACGGGTTTTTGAGGTTTGAACTTAGAACGAATTCTTAAAAGTAGCATGCATAAGATTTCATATTTCTCACTCATGATGGATGAACCTACAATGGACTTTGGAACACAGAAAGAAGGACATATTATTTTCAAGACTCACCGACTGCGCTTGGAGTATTACCTACAGAGCGATCTCTGTCTATATTCAAGAACATTTTTTTTTAAGAGATACAAATTTTGAAAATTTTCGAGTTCCCTTTTGCGTCTGTTTTAAATTACATGTAAACTGGTGTATGGGGCATCATTCCCCATCGGGCGCGTCCCCAGGTGGCGTATACAGAATACGGGAATGAAGTCCAGATATGGAGGCCAGTTGCGAATAAAGTACATGCCAAATAAACAGTTGTGCACCAAATCGCGGTGGTCATACCAGGGAGGAGAGGGGTGTTCAGTCGCGCCGACCTTTTCCTGCAAAAGTTCCACGTGTCCCAAGGCATAACCATCTATAGACGAACCAAAGCCGCCTCAAAAGCCCTTTCCAGCCAGTCGTTGAGACAATAAATCACATACGAGAGGGAAACTCTGATTTCAAACCTGGGCAGATAGAGCCTATTAGCGCTGACACTGCAGTTGTCTAATAAGGGAAGGAAACCTTAACAGAAAAACCCTGGCCCTCAAGATTGGGCGGAGGTTGGGCTGAGGGCTGATAACTCTCTCCTGTAAAAAATACATTATTACTGAAACCACAAACAGAGCTAATTCGATTCTTGAGAGCAATGTGTCTATTACACTCCTTAATGGAGGGATTATGACACATGATAGGAGCTCCTTGAGCCAAATGGGCCACTGACTCGTGCATCCAAGAAACTCGGCAATGATTGGAAATTGGGACATAAGGACACTGTACAGAAGTGGGAACATTGCACGGACCAGGAGAGAAACAACCAGTAGAGGTATTGACATCAGAGGAATTAGTAAAACACACTTGAACAGGGAACAGGGAAGAGTGCAACTTGTGAGGGAGAAACCATATATCCTGGAACAGATGACAACAACCACGGGGAAGGAGTTGGCATCCTGATGTCACAAGCTGCAACAAGAGCCTTGATGGACTGGACTCCAGTAAGTGAACGGATTATTAAAGCGAAGTACTTCTCCAAACATAAAAACCTGACCGTTGTTTACACCTATGCACCTACAGAAGATGCAGAGTGCAAGATGAGTTCTACATGAAACTACGAGTGTTACTGGATAGTAGAGACATGCATGACGTGCTTCTTGTCACCGGAGACATGAACGCCAAAGTAGTACATGACAACCGAAATTATATAAATAATAGCCTCCATTTGGCGCGAAGATATGCTCGGATATTTGTCCGCGGACATTATCTGTTCCGAGAAGCGAACATTTTTCCGAGAGCGTAGCTGAAGGAAAACTGTGAGTGATGGATTATAAGAAAAGATCATGGACAAGCACAGGCTAGGACTGCAAATTAAAGCGATAATGGGGATAGACTGTGCAGATTATGTGACATGCACGAGTTAGTCACTGACAGGTACACTGTTTCCTCACAAGAACGTGGCTCTATGTGTTCCCGGAGTAGGAAGGGATAGAGGGTTTCAGTCGACAGGTGCATAACATTGCTTTATATTTAGGTTTCCTTCATACTACTGTCTCACCTTTATTTCTTTCCCTGCGGTAATATGCCTGGAAGTAATTGAAAGGTTCATGAATTCCGTAGGATTTTGAAATGTACTGATCCTCTCTCACTCCGTCTCCATACGACTGACTGGCAGTTGATTGGCCGTTGCGAATCGTATGGAGTTCAAACTCTCTGTCCACATTATCAGAAGCCATCTTGCCCTGAGGGTATGGCTGACACATGTACTGTAAGATAACTTGTGTTTCCACCATGTCATCTGTCTTTGGGCCGGTCCCGTGCTGATTCGTCCACATGATTTCTATTTCAGTTTTGTGCTTTTCCTCATCACATCCGCTCATGTAGAACTCCTAACAAATAGAAAATCAGTCAGTCAACCCGGACCCTGATACAAGCGTTTTGGTAGTTGTGTGAGGCGTGTTCCTTGAAGCCCTTGCCCCTTTTCTGACCAAAGTATGTGATTTTCTACACCCTATTCAGGGGGGATCCAGGATTTTTCAAGCCTGGGGCTGGCTGGTACCTTGGAATTGCAGAATCAATGAGGCATCTCCCACAAATATTGTATTTTGAGAATTGAGACCTAATAATTGAAAACTGTTACACCCGGAATGCTAGCAATGCCACAAAATAGGAATTAAATTACAATGAGGTTCCTGTCCAGAGTATTTGCCTTTATTTCTGCCGTAACATTGATAATCTTTTTCCTTTTTTTTGGTTTTTTTGTTACTCCAAAAGGGGGGTGGCTGCTATTTCGAACCTGACCTAAAAACGATACCCTATTAACAGTACACTTCTCTATGTGCGTTAACATTTGAGAAGGGTCTCAAAGTCCCCGATATCTAATATCACGTAACAGAACTTATTTTATGTAAACAACATACCGAAATTAAGGACATACTGCACAAACCATGCCCTATATCAGACCAAAATGGTTAAAATCTATACCCAATTTTGGCCGAAACGGCTTCAAAATTATACCTTCTGGTATCGCTTATACCTACGTAGCTTGCACAAGGGAGTAACCTCCCCCGGATCGAACTACCGATAAATCAATCAATTGACATTAAATAACCAATCAATGACCCGCAAACCAGTCAACGGACTGAATGAATGAGTGAACGAACGGACGAACAAAGAACGAGCGAACGAGCGAAGAACGAACAAACAATTGAACGAACGAGCCAGCTAATGGATTATCAAAAGAACGAATTAACAAACAAATGAACGAAAAAATGAATGAACAAATACATGTATGAATGACAGATCAAATGTGATAAGAGCCAATCCAAAAATTAAGTAAAAAAGAAAACATTCTGTTATTACTGGCTATTTACCATTGGTAGCTGTCTGTACTCTGGAATAGAGCCTGCTCCTGGGTCCGTGTCTGCATTGTCTCCAACATTGTATCCACATTTTCCATTGTTCTAAAACAAGTAAAGAATGTTGTACTTACCATCTGACTGATGTCGATAAACATTTTAGAATTTGAATTTGGAATGGTTAGAATGGTTGTTAGCAAATCTCTAGTGTAGCAGACCAAGTAGCAGTCCCCCTGTAGGGGTGGTGATGGTAAATGTGAACCGAAAAGGCGAGACCAGCGGTTTTTTTTGCGAGCCCGAGACATTTTGACTTCTTCGCGATCGATTGCGAGACCGAGACTTCAAATTGTTTGAAATGCGAGCTCGATGTTTTCAGTTTCTAAGACGTTCAGACGTTGTTTATAGAAAGAAAAAGCAACCAAATCGCCGTACTTCAAGACATTCTTAGCCCTGCCAAAAAAACAGACTGCGAGACAGCTTTGTGATAAAGTCAAGACTGCGAAACGCAGATAACCGCTAAAAGAACGAGACTGGATCATAGAAGACCCGTGAAATTCGACGAAAATTTTGCGAGATCCATGGTTTTGAAGGAGCATTCGCCACCTCTCCCTGTGATTGCGTACGGTGTGACTAAAGCAAAGTATAATTATGTCTTTTTGCTTAATTTTTTCAGGCCCGTAATCGGCCCGTGGGCATTACGGGAGGCGGAATTAGCCAATCAGAGCGCCAGTTATATCGGCAACATACTAAGCCATATAATAAAATTGCACAGTACCTGCGAATTAAACAATCTATTTGGGTTTTGGACATTAACGTCAGCACCATTTAAGCGGTTATTAGATCCCGGTGGAAAATGTAAGTACATATCCGACATGCATGGTCCGATAAGTGCAGCCAGGAGGCAGCCCCAAACGAAAATGCTCCTCATGTCCTGTTTCATGCAAAAGAACCAAATATGAGGTAATTGACACACGACTTAACTCTTAGCTTAATAGCTGAAAGCCCTTGCCGTTGACAGATAAGGATACACAATTTCCCGTTGATTTCAACCATGTGTGTCCTTCTCCAACTTCAAAATACTTTCCACTGGAAGTTCAATTAACTTATTTTTTAACATAATAGACGTATTATAATAAATAAGATTTTCTTTGACCAATTAAAGGTAGCAAGTTTACAATACCCTTTTCCAAAGCTTGCACTCGAACGTTCACTGCAAAATACTATCACAACTATGTATTGATTAATAAGCGCTTTCTTTTGAAATTCATGTAACTTGTGTAAACAGCATACCTTTGGGAAAGCTCTGGTATAATTCTTATTTTGAAAAAATCGAAAGCTTAACTACATTAACTATATAGATGGCGGTCTGTTCAGCACTAATCGGGAATACAGTGATCTTACCTTAGATCTCAAACTTTTCCGGCACTCGTCTTCTTCTGACAAAAGTAAAGCCCGAAATGAACCGACTAAATGCACACTGTGATTTAAAATCACAATTTGCGTTAGAGATGGGCTGTCATTGCGGTATTTTATCCTTATTGGTGGTCTTTGGCACTTCGACTTTTGTGATTGGTTGCATTGAAACTGTTTTCCCTTTAGCACGCGGCCGAAATCTCCTCCACATCCCCGGCAACGGCGAGTGCTTTCACAAGAACTTGAAATTGAACTTGAATTTGAAATTGATTACAATGAAATTGGTACTTCTGATTTATGTCTAGACCAATTTAATATCTTCTTTATTTTTTTTGACGCTGTTTAGTGATTATCTGCCTCATATTTCACCAGAATGTCCCGATTGTCGAGGAAGATTGAACTGCTATTACTGACTAATTAAAGTTTACAGGCAATATTGCTTCATGAAAGAAAATCACATTTCCTCGCAATTAAAATTAAACGAAGCATAACTTTATATTTTTACCGTTTCTGAGAAAGAACGACGGGCCATTACTTTCATTTTTCATTATATAATGTTAAATTGTAAAACACTTATGAAAACTTTAAAAAACAGCTAAACGCTTGAAATAACAACCATATCCACCCTTGCGTTTACCCCAGTAGAAAGTTTAGTGGTATGACTGTAAAATTACTGACGTTTGCATGTGAAATCAGTGCAAGACCTTGAAATTCGAAAGTAGAATATCCCTGCAGCTCTCCATTAAACGTGAAACCCTTCAGTGAACTCGAACCATTGTAAACGAAATTCATATACATAGGGTCAAGTTAATTTTTATAGTTTATTGGATTTCCTTTTTGTCGACGCTATAAGATAGTGTTTATTTACCTTTTCTTTTATGATACGTGCTTAATGTGTGACACTTGGCGGAAATAAATTTCTCTTGAGAGGTAGATTATTAGGTCGAGTTTTGCAACATAAGAGTTATTTTTCTCAATAGCGCAATGCCAGAGCAAAACCTTGAATTTTACGACCTCGTTAATATTAAATGTCTCCACAACCTCCTCCTCAAAAACAACTTCCTGCACCTAAGTAACATTATATTTTATCATTCCTTGGACAAATATTTTGTCAATACAAACTCTTTTTATCAAAAATTAATTAAATGTTCGCTTTTAATTGGATTGATCTCATGATACGCGCATGTATAATATGCACATAATCGTATTGAGGGTACGATATCGGTCTTGTCAGTCTGTTTTGATGGTCAGTTTTCGTTCCCATATACTCAGTTGATATTGCTTAAGTTTGACTGAAACAACGGCGATTACTTTCACTAGAACTTCAAACTTCCTCCTTAAAAGCAACTTCCTGCAGTATAAACGACACTAAATTAACTTTCTATTTTATAAGTCATTGGTAAATATTTTGTCAGTACAAACTCTTTTTATCCTAAAAATTAATTAAATGTTCGCTTTTAATTGGATTGATTTGATTTTTATTTTCTGTATTTTATCATTTTTATTTGTAGTTATAGTTACAAGCGAAGAGTTACAATGATTGTAGTATTGCAGTTAAAAAAAGGAAAAAAAATACACCTAAATGCAAAGGACGGAAACACACAAAAAAGAAAAGAAAAGAAGCAGAGGCCTATTATCTAAATAGGTATCTGTATACACTATCACAAAAAAAAGCTAAATCAGCTGAAGCAGGGTAGAAATTTGTTCCATTTTTTATAATGTTTTACTAATTTCCTTGCATATCGCTGGCGTGACTGAAATTTGCATTGTCCAATCAGGATTCAGCATGCAGGAAAAATTGTACTGTCTTGACGTCAATGTATGTTAAAAGAAAAGGCATTGAAGTCGAACAACTTTTCTCACTGGAGATTGGCATTTAATGTTCACGAAAAGGAATTTATAATTCCAAAAACCCGTATCAGTTTGTAAGAAGAGAAAGATATAAAACATTTTGTGCCTCCAAGCTTTTAATTTGGCGCCAAAAATGGGTCACCGGGGTCCGGTAACTCACTCATGATCATTGCTCGTTGAGTGTTGCCAGGTAGGGTAATAGTTGTGATTTTTCGAAAAAAATGTTGTTCTTCATCAAATTGAACCCAGAAATCTCCAGTTAAGTATAAAAAGAGGTCAATAAAAGTAACTTAAGCATTGTCCTAATGTTTGTTAGCAGCAAAGAAAAAGACTACCATCATGTTATATCGGTAGGACAGTGCGGTTTTGACTGCCGCTTATACTGCGGATTCAGTCGCCGTATGCAAGGTTATTGCTAGTAGCTGCACTTTTCTGTTCAATCTGGTAAACTGCTTTAACCTGGACTATTGAGACCTTTAGAGACGGATGTATGATATTTAATTTACATTTATAAAGATGACATTTTTAAGATGGTTTAGAATATGAAAGTCTTCTACGACATTGAATACTCCAAAGATAACATTTTCTAGTGTCAAAGATGTTGAGGTTATCCTTTGTTCAATAATCAAGGAAAATAGCAACCGACAGAAAGATTTTGTAACATTACAATGAAAGAGTAAGTGGCTTATGTTTGACAAAAGGCGCAAAGTGGACACTGAATCATTTTAAATCTAAATAACGTATCATTTGTTAAAACAATTTTATTTCACAATTTGTACTGAAATTCCCTAATTTTTGTATTATGTGTGACGGTAAATGGAAGAGAGTAGATTTCTTTCCATTCCAGAGAAAGTTCTACATAATTAGCTTTATTTTCTTTTGAGCGAAGGCACCCGGTTTGCCGATTTTGCGGTTAAATTCATTGTAAAACATTTTTGATGTAACTTTCAAAACATTTACCTTAGTGCTTTCTATGTTAATTTGAAACGTGTCTTTCGAGGGAAGACAAATATGTTGCTGACTTTGTTTGATGATAAGCTTCCATTCGTTAGGAATAGAATTAACGATTTCCATTAATTTAAAAAAGTGGACAGGAGATAGTCACGCTTGTCATAATTTTTCACTTTCGAGAAACCTACCATTATCAGATATTAAATTTCCTATTTTAACGATTCCAAGTACAGCCATATGTTTTATATAACACGGCTTGTTCTCAATAAGGATAAACTTATTGTTCCATATACTGTTTGGCAAACTTTACAACATCGTCCGGTATAAGAAACTACGTTTGTCGTATTCATATCAGACCACGCATCGAGACACTCCTTGTAGAAGTCTGGTAGATAAATAAGAGGTTTACGGGTATCACAATTACAGCATAAAATAAATTTTCCGCCAGTGTTACCTGACTGAGAACGTTTCGAGGACGTTTTAACACTGAAGGGTTTCTATAACCATTCAATAAATCGTTTCAATGCAATGACTCTGTGTGACAAAATCATAGATTGGATCTCGAGCATCTTTAGGCCACCGTCCTTTATATCATTGATAATAGCAGTGCGTTTTATCTTGTCATTTCCTTTCCAGATAAAATCATTGAGCAGTTTGTTCACACCCTCAATAAGATCCTCTGAGACTGAGATTAGTGAGGCCTTATACGTAAATCTGGGGGTAGCAAACGTTTCAATGATTTGAATTCTGCTGAGTAGTGTAAGACCTCGCCACCTCCACATGTTAAGAGCTTTCTTTTTAATAGACTCAAGAATAGAATTAAAGGTTGAATTCTTTCTTGTTGGCTTATGATAATCAAATTAAATTCGTAATATTTTAATCGATTTTCACGTTTTTGATAAAGTTCTTCTTGTACTAAGTTTTGCGGTCCAACTGCAAATAGCTCAGTTTTGTCGTCATTTACACGGAGACCGGGAAACCTTGAAAAGAATTTCAGAATTACAAATAGGTGTAAATAAGAAAGCCTATCTCTTAAAAAAAAAACAAAAAAAAAACATGTCAGATCATCAGCAAAATTAAAAGCGTTAATTTTACTTCCTCGTCATTGATTACTAAGCCGTGGATGTTGCGATCTTGTTTCATTTAACACGCAAGTAGTTCCAAAGATAGAATGAAGAGCAGATCGCTCGAAGTAAACGATTGACAGAGAAAAAAATTGATGGTGAAATCATTGTTTAAAACGCAACTTGATAGATTTGTATAAAAGGTCCGACGCCGTTGCATAAAGTACCTTCCGAAATTAAACTTTTGCAAAACTTTGATGAGGAAAGTTCGGTTAAGAGAATCGGAAGCCTAGCTTCTCAAAATCAATTGCTACCAGAATTCCGGGTCTGTTGTTTCTCTTTGCACATTCTAAAGTATCATCGATCGTTCTTATCGCGTCAAATGTTGATCTTCTTTCAATAGACGCATTTTGGCTGTGATGAACAAGGAAGGGTAAAGTTGGTTCCAACCTCTTAGCCATTGTTTTGACTGCATGCAATTTTGACGTCCATGTCTATTATCGAGATTAGACGCCATTATTTCAGAAGTCTTTTGTCTTTATATATCTTTCTTTTCAAGTAGCGTAATTATTGCTTGTTTCTGGGAGGTGGATAATTCAAAATTGCGGTGCGCGGAATTTAGACAATCAGCGAGACATTTTCCAATAAGAAGCCAGAATGCAAGGTAAAACTCAACCGTAAATTCGTCCTTTCCAGGTGTTTTGTTTTTCTAGAATGTTTTGAAGGCCACGGAAAATTCACTCATAGTAAGTTGTTTGTCTAATGAATTACGTTGTTCATCTGTTAATTCATTGGCATGCGTTTAGATCAGCAGCAGAATGCTTGTTGTTGATTTTGGCTAAGCTTCAGGGATTGGCTTATTTTAACGTGCTTTATCAGAGATTGTAATATAGATAGGACCCTGCGCGCACTCTGATTGCTCAAAAACCCGTGTTTTATCAGAGTATAAAAGAGGAAAAGCGTGTTTTATTGTTTCGCGCGTGTAAAATCTATATCATAAAGCAAATGAAGAAGCCTAAGCCGTGTATTACACTGTGCTAAAACACTCCGAACATTTGAGATCACTCGAGAAATGTAGAAAACACTGCGTTTCCCTCGTGTGCTCAAATGCCCGTCGTGTTTTATCGCAGTGCGATACACGGCTTAGGATTCTTTATTTATTAAACAGATGCGTGCTGAACCCCCCCCCCCCCCTTTGCTTTCCTTGTTTGGAAAATAACTGTTTTGGTTTGAAAATTCAACGAATGGTAATGGTTCTCTATCAAGTAGCACTTCCTTAATTTGGAGTGGAAAACCAAAAATCCATAACTCGCTTAAATGGCTTCGGATCAAGCTGAGATGCGAGATGACAACAGAAAAGACAACAAGGCATTGTTGAGGTATAAAGTAAGATCACAGTATTCCCGACTAGTACTAAACGGTTAAGTCAATTTTATTGCCAAAATATCACAATTTATGCCATAATGTCGATTACCGTTTTTTCCCATACAAAACCTTTAAAAATTCAAACCCATGGCGAGAGTCACGTTTCGCGTATTCAAATTCGGTCTTTATGTAATAGTATATGTCGGCCGCATATGTCACAATTCGCTGAACGTTCGCATAAAAAAAACAAAAAAAAAAACAAAGGAGATTTATTCACCCCACCCGGGAAATAAATGATTTTACGTTGCTTGTTAGTGCCAGTCTTCCGGCAATTGGTTTGGGGGTCATCCGGGTCTTAAAGAATCCAGCATTGAAGCAGATGTGGCCAGGTTACTGTCCTCTTTTCTAAACCTCTAGTTCCCCACGCAGTTCGCAATTTTCCACCCACCCACCCACCCTATCGATAGACAGGAGGGATTTCAAATATTTGTGATTGCGGGTACTCCCCCACCTTTGCTGGGAATGGTTTTGATTGTTTAATGTTTTTCGGAGTAGAAAGTTAATTGTTATAAAAATAAGCGGCCACCTCGGTGGCCAAAAATTGGCATATTATGGTTTGTCATTTCCTCCCAGCTAACCTCGCGCAGCCATTGCATTGTGTAGTAAATGAATCTCAAGTTTGTGCAGTAACAGAGCATAAAGGTAAAAAAATAATAACTCCTCGCATTGTGAGCTTGGGCCGGCTGTGGTGTGAACAGCAAACCTCAGTTTAGTAAAGCTCTGTTATAATTCTTGAGTTTGCAAACATCGGAAGGTTAACTACATAAAATTTAACTAATAGATGGCGGTCTGTTCAGTACTAATCGGGAATACAGTCTCGACCTCTTCTGACAAACGTGCAGCTCGAAATGAACCGACTTAATGCAGACTGTGATTTAAAATCGCAATCTGCGTGAGATATGGGCTGTCATTGCGGTATTTTATTCTTCTTGGTGGTCTTTGACACTTCGACATTGATCATTAGTTGCATTTTTATTTAGCACGCTCCGCACAAGTAAATGGCGAGTGCTTCTTTGAAGCCATTTGACGAGCCGGGTGATTGATTACATTGAAATGGTCACTTGTGATTTACATCTTCACTAAAAAAAATTCTATCTTTTTTGACGCCGATTAGCGATTATCTGCCTCATATTTTTCCAGAATGTTCCGATTGAAGTGCTGGTCACTTTGCACTCTGCTGAAATCAAATTTCTTAGTATTGGAATTTCTAATTTCTTAATTTTTGGTTCAAAACTAGAAAATAAATACAAATTTCGAGTGTCTACGTATTGTTTTGTTAGTTATTCATCCACCTCATTAACAACAGGAGTGACTTCGTCCATAAAAATCTAATTGTTTATCCTTTACAGGTAGAGCAGCAGCATATTTCTTATAATACTGTACCTGTTAAAGATAACTGCTAAGTAAGCTGATCAGAACCCAGAACTAAAAGGGGTATCGATTTTCAATTTTTATACAGCGACGAACTGAGAATCAAATTTAAGGCGGCTCCGGGGGGAAAGCGACCACGAGTGGAAGATCATCCCCCATTTGAAAATAGGGGCGACCCCGAGTGGGGAACCAAGTTTCTTTTCCATTATAAGCTTGGCCATATCTGACTATCAACTTCTAATGAATTAAGTAAATTGTTTCCCCGAGCCAATAAAGATAATTGTTGTATTGCTGTTGGTAAGTTGTCGAGAAAAGTAGGGGCATCTATATACTGAGCATGTGTGGAACAGTGAGCTTGGGCAGCTGTCAAGGAACTGGGATAACTTTATATAAATGCTCGGAAATTCTATTAGAAAAAACATTTCCCCCATATAAACAGACCCTCGCTCTTCTCTTGCGATGGCAAGGGAACCATGAAGCAATTAAAAACAATAGTTCACTATTGAAATAATTCACTCAATTTGTACAAATCACTTTACTTTTTTATCTTCAACAAACCGTTACAAAATGTTTCTAGCACCTTGGCTGGTGTGAGTGCACCATTAAAGACGACAATTACGTCTTGTTCCTGTGATTACAGTCTCCCAAAAACATGGACAATGTAAAAAAATGGCTGATAATTTAATGGAAATCTAATCTAAGCGTGCATAGAGATGGTCCATTCTTTAGCAATATTGACCGCTGGCTTTTTGATGGTCATCGTGTTTGTGGAAGAGTCGTGTGTGAACTGGAGATGCCTGCTCTCACCACCTACAAGAGATAAAATAAAAAAAAAACCTAACTTTTTATTGTTCCCTTTCCAGGTAATTATTACTTGAGCGGTTTTCAATTGTGTGTCATAAGTAATCAGACAATTACTCTTTAGGTTTTGCGTTTGGGTTTGGTTTGACGACACTCATTGAAAACCGCTCTATTGAGATAGTTACAGCCATTACTTCGTCTACTTCAGTTGAAGAGACTAGTCATTCAGTGAGCAAGCATTGCGCGGAAGAGAAGTTAAGTTGTGCTTCGAGTTGCTCAGTTAAATTTTCAAGACCTACAAAGTGTACGTTCCCCTGAAGAGTGGTTTCTGGGAGCGACAGGCGAAAGTGTTATAGTGAGCGTTATTTGTCTTTGGTTGAGGCGAGCACGACAAGGGAGGTTAGCGTATCTTGTTCGCGAAGCGAGAGTCAAAGATGCGACACACTTGCCAGACAGCTGACTGTTTGGCAGACGTGAGGGGAAAACAACAACAACCTCCCCCACCCCCCTCCCCCCGTCTGAATAGTATTCTGCACAACTGATCAATTGCTTTCCTCTATGGACCTCTCAAAACCAACAGGAAGTAGGAAAGATACGAAAATGGACAGCTCGATCTTCGTTGGTAAAACGCAACCAAAGAGACCAAATTCTCCCAAAGGAAAATCCTACAGAATGGATGAAAAGAGAAGGAGAATTTAGATGTCGATCTGGGCAGTAAAAAGGTGGCTGAATATGTCCATACCATCAGCTGTAAGGAAGATTCCTCTGGGGGCATTGCTTATTCCCAGAATAACAATACGCTCTATCCACGATGCAGTGGTGAACTGGGTGTTCGGTTTCTCTCGTCTGCAATAAGAAAACACAGAAGACAATTAACAGTGCTTCAAAAATTAACCCTCCATTCATTTATTTAATAAGTGAGATAACAAACAAATCTGAGCGTTCTTTAAAACAACGTGTGAAAAATGTCCTAATGAAGCGGGCTCAATGGAGAGCGAGGGTTCACGACAATTGAAGAGAGTTCGTCCTCTCGCTTCCTCGTCTTGCCGTTAATTTCCAAGCACGCTTGTCGAACCTCGGCTAATCCTCATCGAATTGCAACAACTCAAATTTTCAAAAAAAAACAACAAAACAAAACAAAACAAAACAAAAAATAAAAACAAACAAAAAAACAAAAAAAACTCAACGAGGGTTTTTTTTTCGATTGACAGACAGATGAATGAGCCAGCCCTTGAGTTGTGGACCCAGACTTTTCATAATGAAAGGGGATGACAAACACATGCAATCGAAAATCAAACATTCGAAAAGGAACTGTGATCTGTGGGAAACCAGCAACACATGCACAGAGAAAAAACAAAAAACAATTAAGCTACTAACAACAGGTTCCACATGGATGACAAAATCCCGGAATCTTCAGTCTGACGCTGAAGAGGGATGGGTTTCGATGCATTCCTACAGGGTGGAACGGAAAATACCCTAGTTTAAAAGCACGCTGGGGCAAGATCAAGAACTTGGGACAAAAATTCCCGGGCAATCCAGGGGAGTCAAAATTTCCTACTTCAGTCTCTGATGGGAAAATAAAACAAACCAAGGATGTTGGGAATGCAGAAAAGACTCGTCTGCAAATTAACCTAAATTTAAATTGAAGAGAGACAAGAGAACGAAACTCAGTTTGACAAAGCATCTGCTAACTGATCACGAGTTCCCAGTCCTATTTGGATGAGTGATAATTCGGCGGTCTGGGTCGGTCCACCTGAAGGTCTCTCCCAACGATGATTACGCCTAACTGACTTAAACGAATTTTAATTTTAAATTATAGGAGTCTTACTTTGCTACCAGTCGCCCACCACGGAATGAAAACTTCATGTAGATATAAGCGCCATTCTTGTAGTCAAAGGTGTATCCATCGTCCACATAAAGGTCTCCTTCAGCTTCAGCCTGAACAGACATGAGAAACGGAAGTCAAATTATTACGAGGTCATTCCACCAGTTCCCGGAGTACGACAGGATGCTTTTTTTTCGCGGCTTTCTCACGCTTCCAAATGCCTTTCAACAAAACGCGCTGAGGAACATCCCCTGCAATTTAGGGAGTCCCACTATTTAGACTAACGACTGATAATGCGTATGGCGACCCTTTTAATTTTATAGATAATTTGTAGATAATTAGTTCGAGGGGCAGGGATGGCGCAGTGGTGAGAGAGCTCGCCTCCCACCAGTGTGACCTGGGTTCAATTTCGGCCTGGTGCCATACGTGGGTTGAGTTTGTTGTTGGTTTTATCCTTGCTCCGAGGGTTTTTCTCCGGGTTCTCCAGTTTTCCTTCCTCCACAAAAACCAACATCTCCAAATTCCAATTAGACCAGGATAGAGGACCTGCATAAACACCGGCTAAGGCTGATGTGAATTGTAATTTGTTATTATTATTATTATTATTATTATTATTATTATTATTATTAGTTTATTTCTTTTATTTACTTTTACCTTGTAATATACCGATATTGACGTTGAAACCCAGGAGGGAGCCATTATGTAAACACTGTTGAAATAGGTTTTAATAGTTTATTTCTTTTACTTACTTTTACCTTGTATATACCAATTTGTATGGAATATGTTAATTAATGTTATGATGATGATAGTAGTATTAGTATTAGTTGTAGTAACCATGATATCATGATTAGATACGGATTTTTTTTTAAAATTATTACTATTATTATTATTATTATTATTATTATTATTATTATTATTATTATTAATTAGCTACCAGGTTGTGCGGATGTCTTGCCATATGACTTACCAAATTTCAAACGCAAGACAAGGCGGTACAAGATGGTGTTTGTTGAAAAATACACTAGCTTCGGACCAATCTCAACCCCTGTGCCCATGTGACTCATTATTGCCACCTTCTTTGTTACTTTCTCCTAAGCTAAATTTAGCGTTGTTTAAGTGATCCTGGTTGATGAATGTAGCCGCATTTTAAATGATTATTTTATTTAGACATAGCTTCTAGCAGACTGTGATTGACTATTGATAGACCTCGATTTGTTGGTTTGTTTGTTAGTTTATCAGTGACAAAGTGCTTGTGCAACATGCTTAAAATACACGGTAAATAAATCTGTCCTTACATTGGGGTTCAAGGCCAGCGTCAAAGTGTAAGGATCATTGTGCATAAGAGCACTGCAGCGACGAATTCTTTGTTTGGTTGCAATGATACTTCCACCACGCTGAAACAAGGGAATCTGGAAGAAAACAAAAATAAATAAATAAAAAAAAATAACACATGGCATACCAGAGAGATGAAATTGTCGTTTTCGCAAAATCGTTCGAGTCGTGAGTAGTAAAGAGGACTTTGACGCGCAACTTAATGGTACCCGATTTTAAAATTCAGCCCAAAGAAAAACGGTCAACTTCAATTATATATTTTCTTTCATTTTCTCTCTTTTCTAGAGTTTTTTTCCATACCTCTTTGGAAATCAGGAAGGGTTTCAATCCCATTTATGATGTTTGAAATAACTTTTCGTTTCCGTACAGTCACGGCTCGTTATGGTGTTCTTCAATTACTTCAATGACTTATTTTTTTTTGGTTGATATGCAAGACACGCGCGCGATTTGTTTGTAGCGGAGCTCCGGCGGCCCGAAGGGCCGCCAAGCGGAGCCCCATACTCATATAGGAGAGAAAAGGAAACCCATGAGTTGATTTTCTCATGGTCATCATGGCTAGCGGTATTGCTCGTGGGCGCGTACGCACGACGGCGACGACGACGGAGTCGCGCAACATGGCCGCCATACTCCAAATAATAGGTTGACAGAGACATGCAGTCTTGGTTTACCGTGTACTTCTTTGATATTGGACATCCATGTTATGATCAATTGACACCTATCAAAACAAGGTATCCGCTGACCAGTATTACGTGACCATATCGCGGGCTCAAGTTTACAGCTTATCGAGGTCGCGTGGTTTTTTGAAGTTGACCGCTGACCAAGTGCTGGTTTTCGATTGGATTGCGGGCTCATCTCAGGTTAACTTGTTGAAAACAGGGCAGGATTGTTCGGAAGCTGGTTAACGCTAACCAAGGATTAAAAGTTAACCGAATTATAACTTTTTTTTCTATACAAATGTTTTTTGGCTGCTTTGTTTTGTGTATACAGTGATTATTAAAGCTCAAAACAGAAGGCCAAACAATATACAGAGAACCGCGCCGCAAAGCTACAAAACTGAAATCAAAATTCTACCTTTCTCCTGGGTTATTTGACTCTGAACAACGCGGCCCAGGAGCTACGCTTTTAGGCTGGCCTAAATCTATATATTAAGATAGACAAGACACGCGCGCGAGTGAAATCACAGTCAAGTCTACGCTCGTGTTTAGTTACATTACCTTCTCGAGAGGGGTGGGCACATAAATCGTATTCTCTCCTCGGTAGATCTTGAAATCATGTAAGTCGTACCAAAACTGAAATTAAAGCAAACATTTCAACCATTTTCAGTCTCTTTACGTCGCCTTTTTTATTCTATTTTACTAGCTAGTTTTCGTATCTCAGCTGGCGATACTTCAGAGTGACTTGCTGTCTACTGAGCTCTTGAACAATATTTTCCCTCTTCCTGAGAAAAAAAGTAGATCCTTTTAATTCTCAAAACAAACTGTAAAAGGAATGGATGGCTATCCGTCAGGAGAATTGCTCTTTTGAACTGAAGACCGAAACAGTCGATACATTTATTTGCAGTTAACACGTACCCTAACCCGCAAATAACAGCTACCTACCTCGTCCTTGCCTGGGAGGTAAACATCAATGGAGTTTTGTCCCTGGGTGGTCACTGGTTTAACGAGAAGATTTCTTCCTAAAAATGGATTTTAAAATATGGCTTGTTAGAAGAGCACGGCCGACCCCACACCACAGCAACACATGAACTCCCTACAAGGGGAGAAAGCATTGCACTTACCAAGTAAAAACTCATCTTCCATCGCAAAGGTGTTTTTCTCTTGTGGGTACTCCACCCACAAGGGCCTGAAACAACAAGAATTTTCCTGAGATACAATTGTATAGGAGACGCAATGGCAGAGGGTGATCGGTGCGAAGCCCTTTTGATAGAGCGGACGCCAGGATTGAAGCGTTGACCAAGTCACTGTTGTGCTGGCAACTCTAACCTGTTAGACATCTCAGTGTGTAGTGTCAATGTATATTGGTATCCTGACTCTCCCTAGAGACCCGGACTCCTAAAAAATGCATGGCGATGCTACAAACTAAGATGTCTAAAGGTTAATTTACAGGCTAGGATTAAAATAGCCAATTCACACAACACGATCTGAATCACGTGCACGGAACATATCGACACAATGTGCAAAAGTCAGACTGCCATGCAAAGATTTTTGAATGTCGGCCCAATTTGTAATAACTTTCGTACAGGCTTTTGAAAATCGGCCCTATTTGTAAAATCTATTGTACAGTTGTACACCACAGACCTTTATAAATCGACCGAATGTTGCCCTACCCTGTGTCGATTTAGTTTGCTCTCGCTCCAATTTGGACACGGCCAGAATGTGGAAAAAACGCTATTCGTCCGGGAACGCTTGCTACGCTGGCCAATGCTACCCCCGCGAGCACTTTCCTATCAAATTAGAGGAAAATTGGACCGCCAAAACCGTAGTGTGTAAATCAGCCTTAACAAGTACATATTTCTGTTAATAGATACGCTGTTCATGAGCAGCAAAAGATAATTTTACGAAAACTATCTAATTTCTCGCGCTCTGATTGGCTTATTTTTATCATCAATAAGAATACAGACGGATAAAATTTTAATTTATACAAGCTTTGAAGTTCAACTTTCGGCTGTCAAACTGTCAACTTTTTAACCAATGAGATTTTATGGACTTTTTTGATTAGCCAAGCAAAAAGCGAGAAAAGATATTGAGAATGTTCGCGTCGTTTTGAATAAAATTTACTTATCTTTGTTTACGGCAAGTTTACGGTGTCTTGTCCCCTCATTTATTAACGGTATTTGACCATTCTGGGGTCTTGTTATTGTAAAAAACAAATTGACGTCAGTTTTTTATGCGTCTGTCCTCTTATTGATGATAAATTTCGTCACTTTGACAATGTTATGACGCAATTTATCATCAATAAGAGGACAGACGCATAAAAACCTGACGTCAATTTGTTAAAGAGAAAATCTTTCATCCCTGACCTTACTATCGGTGTTCCTGTCTCAGAAGCGTGATAAAACAACGTGTACCAGTAGGGCAACATGGAGTATCTCAGACGTACAGCCTCTCTGATTAAGTTCTTGTGATTTTCCTCGTACAGCCAGGGCTCACGACGCTTGGTGTCCAAATGAGCATGAGCGCGAAAAAATGGGAGGAAGGCAGCAGCCTAAAAAAGTTCCAGCGAAAGACAAGCTGTTAGAGAGGTTTTTGTAGTGTCTCGTGACCCAAAACAAAATAATCACTTCAGGTTGGCTTTTAAAGCACAAATAAGATGGCGTAATCTATCGAGCTTTCTAAAACATGGATGCTGGGGCTGCCATCCAATATACATGTTTTTTGATCCAGTAAATAGATGTTGTCATAGTTTACGCACATTAGCGTCAAAGTTCGTTCAATCGTTCGTTCATTAGTCAGTTTTCTTATTACATGAAATTCTCGCGAGGTCAAAGTTTTCGGGTTTTTCATGTGGCAAAAAAAAGCAATTGGTTTATTTGATAAAACAGTAGTTAACAAATCTTCTACATTTGGAAAAATTAAGTGTCGCCAAAACCAATAACCAACCGATAAATTCTTAAAAATTATTTGTCCAACAGCTATACGTAAATCATGTTGTACTGGCACCAATCATTTCAACCACAAGCGAGTTTATTTGATTTGGTGAAAGTCTGACTATTTTCCAACCGTCCTAAGTTGAAAAGGAACAACAACGGTGACAACAACCAACCACCAGAAGACGGTAAGTCCAAACAGAACACATCCAGGAAGAAACTGGACTCACCTGATACCATCTGACCAACAACTCCGAGTCAGGATTGAGGAAGAATCCACCAACATCAGCTGAAAGCAGGGAAGAAATAACTTATTTTCTGATGCCAATAAACGGTAATGGGCTTAACGCCCGGTAGATTTACGAGAAGTTCTGTCAGTCACACAGGGATACTGTGTGCCTGACACAGGGGGTCTAACCCGAGACCTTCTGGTTCCTTGTCCAGATGCTCCACCACTGAGTAACAGAAGACTCGTGAAATTAAAGGTAAGGCCATTAAACTAGGATCGTGTCACATTTAGAACTTCCAAATGATTCGGTAACAAGTTAAGTTCTACAGCTACATATCTAAAAAGCCACATTGCTCTCTGCACGCACCGCATGCCTATATTGCAAACCAACAATCTGGATAGCTGACTCGAATCTTGTACTAACACTAAATAATTGATTCAATACTGCTTCCCAACATTTGGTGTCTGTGAACTGCAATTATTTTACGGCAATTCATTTCCTTCCATCGATTTTAGGTTCACAGCAAAGATGATAGTGCTATCCATGAAGACAACGTTATCCACTGGAAAGCCGTTTTCCTGACGGGAGGAATTTTCTAGCCCTTAAACAACCCAACCTAGTTGAATTAATGAATGTTCTCACTCGCATGATGATCTTCTAGATTACTGCAGTTTCTGGTGCCGTATAAGAAGTAATCTATTTTTCCGTATTGCCATCAAAGGGCAAGCATTCACTAAAGTTGATTGAAAAGTACCTCACCTCCAGAAAACGGTAGCCCAACCAGATTAAGCGTGAGAATCATGGGAAGAGATGCCTTCAGGTGTCCCCAGTCCGCTGTGTTATCACCCGTCCAGATGGGACCTGGAACCCAATGATCAGTTACAAAACGCTTAGTTTGCACAAGCGAAACAAATTATTCGCAACATTCACTTCTCAGATAACGAATAGCTCTTCCACTAAAAATTTTATTGCTCCAGATGCATTATCTAACTTGTGAGCACCGTGATATAAACTGGTTAAAAATGTCTCGACGCCTACAATGATGGGTTTGTCTTTTGTCAAGTTGCACTGTTTGTATATCTACCAATCTGGGAGGGGGGAGATGGGGGAGGGGTGAACGAAATCATGTCAATTTAGACACAGGTTTTGTGCACAAAACGAGATCGTTTTCTGATCAGTTGTTTTTTTGCCTTTCATTACTTACCGTTTCTCTGCGTGCCCGCGAAAAATGCTCGTGAGAGAACAAACGGCCTCTCCCTACCCCCGGAGCGGTCAATCTGGCCCTGCGCTGTAGCCATGTGCTGGTAGAAGCCGTAGACATTATGAATATCGCGGTGTTCCCAGTCCCCGTGGTGTAGCGCGTCCTTGTGCATGGTTATTTCTGGGCCATGGAAAACGGATGGCTGATGTAGAAAGAAAGAAGATGCAAGAATGGTAAATGACAAAATAGAATGCAGTTCTTGTTGAAAATGCTATTCCCGCATTCTTGATATTCAAAAACCTGCTATGTTTCTGACCTTATAAGAAAAAAGATGGCGGCTGCACATTTTACCACAATACCTTGCGAACTAGACACAGGGAGAGCCATATTTAGGCAAAATATTTGTCCCTGTGATAACCACATTGTGCATGATAGGTTATTTGAAGTTTTAAGAGCTTTTCGGTCTGTTTTTATGAGCGCTTTTTAAAGAATTGTCCTTTTTTCCGCTATGAATTATGGGTATATATACCGATCGCCAACACTTTATCCTGCGGAACCCTGGTATTACAGGGTGACGCAAACAACTTTCTTTTCGACAATGAACGCACGCTTACAACTTAACACTCACCTCATTCATGTCATTCCACGTAAACAGGGTTTCCGTTGAGCCCTAAGGAAATATCAACAGCTATCAGCACGACTAACAGGTAGAGCTGCTTAAAGCTGTGGCAATATGCATCAATTTTTTTTTCAGAATATTTTCTCACAAAATCAACATGAGATAAAGCCTTTTCGTGTCAAACCTCAAGACACTGAACCAGAGAACGTTAAGTAATTCAAGTACCTGATACTCGTTTAAAGCAAACTTGCCAGCCCACCATTTGCGAATCTCTGGATTGATGAAATCGATCCAAGATGATGTGCCTAAGAAAGAGAGAAAGTAAAATCGATGTTCATAGCCATGCATACTTCGTAGTTGATGTGATGCTTCATGCCACAGAAACTTGGGATAAGCGCTGTCATGAAATCTGCAAGACTAGCTCAGTTTAATGATCACAGGGGCCCGTTTCTCGAAAGCCCCGGAAACTTTTCGGGTCCGCGAAGCCACTTCTAGTTAATCTGTATCTAAAAACAGAGAGGCGTATACGCCTGAAACTTCTTTCATGAAGAGAACCTCTGTTCATATTAAGAGGGTTGGATAAAGCCATTCTGTATATCATACGGTTTGATATTTTGCTACGACTTTCCGGGTGCAAAAACTTTTCGGGACCTTCAAGAAACGGGCCCCTGGAGTCTAATTAATCTCGTACCTGGTGTCTTCACTTCTTACTGTACAAACTTGTCGAAAAAAAAAAAAAAGACTCTCGCGAGTTCTGTTACAGGATCGATTTTGATTGGTTTTAAAAGTGAAACTGGCCAGAAGTAAAGCATCAGGGACTCTACTGAGCTGTGCAATTCAATCGGAAGTCCGATATTTCTGGACTTCGGATCGGAATTTTTCGAGTTCACTCACTCCTCGACCACTGGTGAAGGGGAACGAGGATTCAAAGATACTAGGGCCGAGTTTGATGCACTACCGTTCACAGTAACTTGTGTAAAACTCCACTCTACATGTACATGTAGTTTTTTTACACGTGTATACCTGGCCAGCACCAATTCTCGTATTCACCACCATCTTTGTTCTTCACGTAATATCCCAGTCTGGTTGCTTCCTACGATATTCAAACAGAAACATGAAGTTAAAAGTAACGCCACAATAAATGATGCATAACAACAAATAAAAAGAACACAATTTTACAACGTTAAATGAAGCACTGACTGACTGACTGACTGACGAACTGACTGATTGACTGACTGACTGATGGACTGACTGACTGACTGACTGACGAATTGACTGGACTGACTGACTGACTGACTGACTGACTGATTGATTGACTGAGGAATTCACAATCAACTTACCTCGTGAATGTGATATCCACCTTCACGTTTGATGTGAGGATCAATAATGGTAACCATCTAGAAAAAATATAAAGAATGAAAACAAAATCAGATCGACAGCTTTACCCCTCATCAAGGTAAGCAAACATCCACCAAGGTGTTTCTAAACCCCCGATAATGTGTCGAAGCCTGTTCACAATATTCTTTTTACCTTTCGACCTTTTGCTGCCAGGTTTTTCTGCATCTGATCAGGAGTGGGAAATTTAAGCTTGTCCCAAGTCATATACCTGCATTAAATTCAATAACAAATTAGTTTCTCAATCATTAAGCAGCTGCATTAACATGGTAATGGTTTCAGTAGATCAGTTAGCTTCAGAGCAACGTACTTCTTGCCATCAGTATGTTCAATGTCCAACCACAACACATCATAAGGGATGTCGTGTTCATCAAAACCGTTGTCCACACTGAAATAAAATAAAATAAAAAAGACAACTCAGCTGTCAAAAGTTATGACCGATTCAGAAGGTACACTTAATTTTATTACTTAAAATAACAAGTTATGTCTGTTACACGTAGTTTAGCGCATGAGAACCACAAGTAGATGAGTCAATTGGCATTATGGCTGCAGATTTACTGCACTCCCTAAAATCAGGGGTTTCATTAAGGACCGGGCACCACCTGTGAGGATGATTTTGCCCGCCTGGTTTGACTATCTAGGGAAAGTTTTCTTAGTTGCCCTCTTGCTGATTTCAAACGTTAATGAAACCCCTGTAAAACTAAAATGAGAAATAATAAAAAAAAAACTCCCATGAAAACTCACTTTTTTACATCATCCTCATCATTGTAATTCCATCGGCTCTGATGATAAGCAATTCCAAACATCTGTTGGAACAACAAACATGGTCACATGTACATTGTAAAGTTCTAACCAATGAATACAATCATTCAATGCCTTGCTTGATAATCGCCAACTGAATATTTCACCTATACTTTACTGTTTTGCCAGATTTAGCGTTAAATTTTCAGAACTGACATTAAAATAACTGTATGGACACAAGTAAGGAGAAATGGTATTTTGAATCAAACTTACAGGTGGCAGTGCGGTTGTCCCAGTAAAGGAAGCATACTCGCAGAACACATCATGAGGCTTTGGACCCAGCATGACAAACACGTCGATGATGCCACTCTCCGAGATCCAGTGGGTGTCAACCTGGGGGACTTCTTCACTTCCCTTGAAAAATGACATCAGTGAGTTTAACATGGACTGAAAAACAAAAACAGTGGAATACAAAGGGAGGGCTAAGCTTCCAGCTGACCACTGAGAGTATTTATTTTTATTTTTTATTTAATTATAATATTAAACAAGGGAACCCAACTTGCCATGGCGGTTTTCAGTGGGCCCTTGAATTATTTCTGTATTCTGAATTATTTTAGAGTCATGTCCAAAGCTCCACGGAAATTTTGATTACATTGTTGTGCATGTAGTTTTCAGATATCATGCCATGCCTAACTGAGAAGGTTGCTGAAAGAAAATTATCTGGCCAGTTTGATTTATCATGTAAGTTTAGTTTGTTAAACATCAAAATAGACATCTCTTTTCTTTCCAAACAAAAGTTAAAATAGAAGGTCATCTCAAAAGTCAGCTTTGAAAATTAAAGTGCTGTTTCCGACAAGAATGTTCAACAGTTTTAGAGCATTTGACAAAACTTCCAGTTTTTAAATAATATTATAGACTTATCAGCTAAACAATCATTTTAAACAACTAAAAACTTGTTAGAAAAACAAAAATAAATGTTGCTAACAACCCTCACTAAAATTAATAAATAATATTGCACTAATTCAGGTTTTCATTAGAACATTATTTTATGGTTAATCAACAGTATTTTTATGGTTAGGGTTAGACTTGAACTTTTAGGTTTAATTTTCACTCACTGTAAATGGTAAATTAATTTGATTAAAAGTGGCTTGTTCAATATTTCAACGTGTGTTAGCCTTATTAGTTTTATTTACTCTAATTTGAAAGATTTTACATTTTATTTACTTCACATTCATCCCAACTCACATAAAATTAGCAGACACACTTCAATCTTGATCAACACTCTTAATATTTATTTTTTAATTTTGAATTCTAATTAACATATTAATTCATTTCAAACTCTCAAATATGGCAGCTTCATTTGCACCTCCTTATCACTTTGTTCCCTCATTTGTTCCAGGGGGGAGGGGGCATGTCGTTGGCATAGCTAGGGAAGGGACCAAGGGGCTTGTGCTGCCCCCCTTTGGTTTTCAACTTCATGTTCCAGGCCCCCTCTATCATGCAAAACTGAACTATTTCACTTTGCTTCCATCCCTCAGCTTAGCACTTCCAACCACTGCCACCTCACCTCCCCCCCCCCCCCCCACCTCTCCTCAGTACTTCTGGATCTGCTACTACAGATGGCAGATCTTGTTACTAGATTCTCCTAACCATAAAACAGAAGGGGTATATTTTCAAGGTTTGAGGGCAACTTACATGACAGTTTCAAGGCAGAATGAAAGGGAAAAAAAGTAAAATCAGATCAGACTGCAAAATCTACCTTTCTTGCACTAGATGAGGAAATGTCCACCCATGTTTCAGCCGCATTCATCCAAAACACACCAACTGTACGTGCAGCACTATGAGGTTACAAATCATAATTATTACAAGAAATAAAAGTGAAGTAAAAATACATACATATTTAAGGAGAAAGCTGGTAGATAAAATTCAGTCTATTTAATGGAGTTGTAAGTTTTATCCAGGCAAAATAGTATTCCAAAGTTTGTTATATGGCACAGAATGCAAAAGCTAAGGACCAATAAAAATGTAGCAAAGCTAACTTATACAAAAGTTAGTTACCTGTACTTACATGTATCCTAGCTACTGTAACCATACAATATTTTGATGTTTTGACAAATAATAGATTTGCAGAGACTTAAATGCATTTTTTGCAAAAGCTAAGTCATGACCATTATTGCTAACTGTGATCTGTGGTAGCTAGTGATATATATATAAAAAGCTTTCAGGTGCTTCCATTAATTTGAAGCCTGCACTGCCTTGAAAAGTAAGTGCATAATAATTCACTTTGCTCTAAGCTGCCCAAATTGGTACGTTCGTAAAGCACAGCAAAATTGTCCTCTCACAGTTTGCACAATATAATCATTAAAAATAACAGTGGAAAGAAATTCCCTGACTCACTGCTGGTGCTCACCTGTGAGCTATCATGACGGGAATGCTACCATAAAGTGCCATTCTGGATTCCAGCTCATACTCAAACACATCTAGGTTGTATAAGCGGTATGGCTCTGAACCACTGAAAAATAAGAATTAGTATGTTACAGTAAGTAGAAGTACCTTTAATTTATACTTCTGTGATATTCCACCTGGCTTCCCTGATAGTTTTGTCTCGTGACTTTAAATACCTCGTACTAACCAAGTTCAAAGGCCGTACTGTAAGTTACAGACCACAAAGTGTGCAGGCCATAAATCAAAAGGAAAAACAAGGATCTGTAACTTACAGCACAGACTGAGAACACGAGGTTAGTAAGATATTATATTTAATATACATGTATATTATATCTCTACTGTGTGTCTGATGGGTTCAGGAATGATTTCTATTCATTTTTTTGTTTTTTTTTTTGTTTTTTTGTTTTTTTTTTTGTTTATTTATTTGCAATAACACAAGGGAAACCAATGCTTACTTGCAACACTAACTCTATTTACATTATATTGCTCTAATTATTTACACTATTTAAATTACAATAACTAAACGACTTACATTACTATTCATGCGAAACGGCTTGAAATTTCTGATGCACCTCGAAAGCAAAATGAGTCAACTTGAAATCGTTGTTAAGTGACTCTTAAGTAGTTAGCAGGTTTTAATTTTACACAATTTCAGAAGTAAAAGAAAGTTTTAAACTATTACTTGCTAAAAAAGTTAAGAGCACTTTGCGAAAAAGCACGAAACATTTTGGCAAGAAAAACAGCCGTAAATTTCATCAGGCTGTACAATAGAATTTTTTTTCGCTTAATCGACCAATCACAGTGTGCGTACTAACTGAGAGATATAATAAGCTTTTTATTTTCTCTAGACTGCAGGCAGTCTGTGTTTTCTCTTGGAATTCAGTAGGGGTTATGAGGTGAGACGTTTTGGCTAAAGGGGAATGGGATGAGACATGAGCGCACCCCTTCTTCCCTACTCGGCCATACCACCGTTTTCCTGCCTTCTTCCCTATGCAGCCAATGCCATACCGCTCTTTTGCATTCGCGATGACAAAACACTCGTCCTAGTGACCCTTAGAGAAAAAACCAGCTGCCAGCAGACTAATTTTCTCAGAAATTGTTACAGTCACGTAACTTTTATTTTATAATGTACTGACGTCAATGATACCATCATTATGTAGTGATAATCATTCAATACGTTGCAACAAATATAAGTCACAAGTTAAAGTAAATGTTGTAAACATCATTCAAGTTGCGATTACAACTGGGTTGTTCCCATCTTCATTTCAAAATTATTGCATGTACATGTCATAAGATCCAACCTAGTACATATTTTAATTATTCTACATTATTATGAATAAATTATTTATCATTCAGTTTTTGTCACATCAGTTTTTTTAACATGAAAGTGCAAAAACATTAAAACAGGCTATACAGGAGCACATCACAATGATCATCTGTGATACGGCAGCAACCAAATCTCTTCCAACACCTCTGACTCCCATCATTCAAATATCAAATGCAGATATAGTAGAGAGTATGTCCCTTTAATTTATATGCGCATATAAACTAAAACTCACTTTTTGAACACTGAATCAACGCCAAGGTTAACTATACACAAAGCTTGTATAATAAGTATAAATTTGTTATTTCAAAATGGCACATTTGTGTCAAAAAACTTACACTGTATTCTTGAGAGCTAAACTATCTGCATGTTCAGGGATTCCATATACATGTTCAACACCAGGGAAGGAAATATCCAAACCAACAGAGCAAGGACCTTGAAATATCAAAACCAAAAACTTACAAATAATAGCAAAAAGGCAAGGTTGTTTACTGAAGGAACATCACAAACTACAAGCTAAGAAGTTCGATACACAACCCGCAAGCTAGAGACATGTACGTTTATATGTACATGTAACTCATCCTGGGTACAGAAATCCTGTTCTTCGCATGCTTCGCCTTCCTGGTTTTTAAGAGGCATGGGTTGCACACTGGCTTCACTCAAACTTCATGTCTTTTCAAGGTCTAATTGAAGGAATTAACTTTTAGGGACCACCAAAACACACCCAGTGGCTTTACATTAAAGCTGATTCTTCTTGATATATAACTGGTACACATAAAATTTTATAACTCACCTCGTGGTCTGGAATCATGGTGTTCTTTAAAGTTCTCCTCCCATTGCTCTTCTTCTACTCTTTCTTCCTCTTTCTTTTCACTGTTATCCTCCTAACAAAATAATTTCCCCACATTTACTTTTATAGTGATGATTAGTGAATGTACCTCAGCTACAAGCAAGACACCCCAGCATTATATATGCTCCAATACATTGCTTTTCAAACCACAGTAGGCCACTAACTATGTGGCCAATATACATTGTACAGTAATCTACTTCCATGGTAAAGAGCACAAAACATAACTGGAAACAAATTTTACACTTGCCCAAGTTGTCTTATTAATTTTACACAGTGGAACCCTTTACTACATAAAACTGTATAAGACAAGAACTGAAACTATAAAGTAGGTCTGCAGTGTACAGTAGGTATCCAATTAACATCAAAGTATCCATATTGAGCAGGAGTTCGTGAAGCAGGGTATTTCATCTCCAATTTAAAAGATCATCAGGATTCACGCAAGACCTCTATCCACTCCATGACTTTTAATTAAGAAAATGTTCATGATTCTCATACCGATTCAGACTGTTCATCTGAGTTCGCTTCTTCATTTTCCCCAGGAGGATGACCTTCATCATCATCTTCTTCATTCTTAATGGGTATCTTCCTAATTTGATTTAAAAAATGACCAGCATATATTATATATTATCAAATAACATACAGTCATGGATGTGGTTTGGTAGGGCTTTAAACTTTGAAAAATCTTTGAAAACTTACAAACCATAAAATGCCTGTTTATGTGCTTGATTCTTTTTCAGGGGTTTCAATAAGATTTATAACCAGAGCTCAACATTACGACTGCTGGGGTTGCCAATGTGACCAAATTTTTTTCACTGCCAACTAACGTTTCACACTTTTCACTGATTGAGAAATACTCTTTCTGGCGACTTAATCTGAAAATTATAGGGGCCAGCTAGCCCCAAGGTTTTTTCCTGAAAGTCGAGCGCTGATAACACTAAGGCATCAGGATTTCTGGACCAAAAAAATCAGCAAGTCCCATAAATATCTCGAGACAGCACCAAGTACTACTGTACGAAAAATGTTGATGAAGCAGCGGCGCAAAGCTATGTTCACTGCCAGTCAATATTATAGATTTTACCTGTATGCACAGTATTGTTATTAATAACATCAACGTGACTGTTTTTATGTACCGCTGTAGCTCACCGTTTTTCCCTATATTGTTCAAAATTCATCAGCCCTCTTGAATTCACAGACACAGCAACTTCATTGTCAACCAGAAAGTCAAGGCGAAAGGGCTCAAATGTTAACACAATGCTGTTGTTATTGAATCCAACATGAACACTTTCATCATCTTGCTTCAGTTTTTGATTGCTGAAAATGATTCAGAGATAACTGTAAATAAACTTCTGTCAGACACCATGACTTGTTCCTTTAAGACCTTGTTGGCTGAATTAATCACGTTGGATTTCAAACTATTAAATACAGCAACCATTATTCATAGTTCTGTTCAATAATTATTTGGAACTAATTGGAAAGACTAAGCAGAAGCAACTAGAATACAATGTAAAATATTAAGGGTGTTCCTATCTTACCAAATCACCTATAATCACTCAGGTCTAATCACTCATAATCAGGAGTTGATTACAAAAAATAATGTGTTAAACTTATCATGATTGCATAGCAAGCTTCATGTACAGGATTGTATATAGCATGATTTTGTCTCCACTTATATGTCCAGCAATGCACGCTACATAATGAAGTTGGGTGATGGACAAAACACTGACCCCTAGTC